>NC_134217.1:21686038-21741038 GCF_965140235.1 Caretta caretta
TGAATCTGCAGTATAGCTCTGACTTCAGTGGTGCCAGGATTTCACCCTCACTCTCTCTAGAAAGCCATTCTAAACTCCATATATTCTGTTGGGATTATGTGCCACCCATTTCACTGGGACTAATTTAACCTTTTCCCAGCAGAATCCACACCTGCTAACGGGGCGGAATGGTTCAAGCAAATACCACCAGCCTGTTAAACTAACCAACACATTTGTTAATTGACAAGACAATATACAATTCAAAATTCACTTTTGGCAAATATTCAGGTACTGGTACTCACAATTCACTTTTCATAAGTGTTCAAGCTAGCAAAGATGGTTTGCTGGAATATTAACAGATCCAAATCAAAAGGGCAATATAATACAAAATTATTGAAAATATGAATGAATATGAATGGGAAATGTTTTAGAATACTTGCCCATCTCTGACAGGTTTCAGAGTAGCAGCCGTGTTAGTCTGTATTCGCAAAAAGAAAAGGAGTACTTGTGGCACCTTAGAGACTAACAAATTTATTTAGCATATGCTTTTGTGAGTAGCTCACGAAAGCTTATGCTCAAATAAATTTGTTAATCTCTAAGGTGCCACAAGTACTCCTTTTTGCCCATCTCTAAAGCTTTTGTTTGGGTTTCACTGAATCTAGATTCTTTGTAGGGGCCAATAGCAACACTGTTATGCCTCCCAGACCTATTTGTGTTGAAGGACATAAATTTTAAGCAAGACTTGGATTTACTATTGGTCCTTTTACCTTGACATAATTGCCACTGAGCAGAATAGCGCATTCTAGCTATCCACATTCTACTGGATTTATATTTAATTTTGGTGCCCCCTTGTCCTTCTTTAGGTACACACTAAAACATTCACCTAGCCACAGATTTTTTTCAGAGCTGCTGAGCACCCTCAACTCCAGCTGACTTGAATAGAAGTTGAGATGCTCAGCACCTCTGAAAATCAGACGCAGTGGCTGATGCCACCAATTGAGATTGTAATTTGCATAATTGATAAAGAATACAACTATGCTTTTCTTAGTATCCTCATACAGAATTTTCCTTTTCTTTACCACGTCCACTTAGCAATGATCCTGCCAGATAGGGTGCAACATTGTCTTTTGGAAAAGAAGCCTCCCTGCCTCACTAGGCCACAGTGCAGTAGCTGTTGAATCCAGACTGTTTTCTTTCCAAAGTAAATGAACACTGGTTCTGATCAACAAATGATGATGATTGTTAGTATGGGTTTAACCACACCTTATATAAGTTACCCAAACTCCTTGGATATGCAACATTAGGCAGGCAGTTTCATCAGATCAGGTGACATTTTTGTCTCACTTTTACAGTGTGAAACATTGCCCCAGGCCCAGAAATGGATCTTATACAAGGTTAGGCAATAGACAAGCAACCTAGACAATCTGAAAAAAATATTGCAATCAAATAATAGGAGACCCTAAACTATTTCACTTGACACTTGCATGGTTGAGGTGTGTTTTCGAAGCAGTGTGGACTGAGCACAGGACTGAGAGTTCTAGTTTTCACTCCATTAGTAACACATTGTGAGTGACGTTCTGGAGAAATGCATAGTGCTCAAGTAATCAGGCTACATCTAGCTATCTGTGCACTAGAGTAGTAGACACTGTCATTTCCTGCCTCTTATTCAGGGTTTGCAGCCACAAGATCTGTGTAAGTGTGGATTCAGTGATCTCCTTCTGACCAGTCCTCACTGCTTCCCTCTGTGACACATGTTCACCTCCTGAAGGCTCAGCGGGTACAGAATGAGCTATTGTGCTCATGGGTTTCTGTGAAGCACTTTGGATGATTTTGCGTTAGGTGAATTTCATCTTGTGTGTGTCTAGGCAGGGCAGGTAACCTCACAGTGTCTATTTTCCATTTGTAGCATGTGGATAATTATACTTATCTACCCCACATGGGTGTTGTGATGGCTAATTAGTTAATGTCTGTTCAGCACTTTTATCATACACAGCGCTATATAAATACTAAGCAGTTTTTGCTGTAATTATTATTATTTCTTATTATTTGTTGCTCTTTAAATAAAGGACTTTGATGATTCAGTGGGAGTTTTGCCTCCGTAAGCATGGCATGATTGGTTCCTAGACTTAAGTGTTTCAAACGAGGGCTTATATTTTTATAGTGAATAACATAGTTTTATGCTAATATCAGTTGATTAGTAAACCTATTTGAAAAGTAGCACTTTTGTGCATGCATGGCAGTCTCAAAATCAGTCCAATTCAAAATGTTTTAGTTCAGAATATCCCTCAAGTGACACACTGAAGAAATCTACTGGCATAATGTAGTAATAAACCATAATAAAAAACATTGTATGTTAGTTGACTATTAGTGCATGCTTTGGGTGTGTTGTGAGCATTAGAAAAGGTTCAGTTGGCCAGTGGGAAAATGACTTTAGACATCAGTGGTTGAACTAGAGCCACGTGAAATTCAATAATGTGCTGTTCATGTCAAACTTTTTTCCAAACTTTCTTTCCTTCTGTGGTTCAAAGCTCCTGAATTTTAGATTTCTTGAATCCAAAGATTAAGTGACTCATCTGAAACTGAGACTCCTGAGGGCTTAATCCGTTAAGGAGACTTGGTCAGTGTGGCAACACCTAATGTTTAGGTGTGCTGCCAGCAAACAGAATCCACAGCCCAAAGAATGAATTGCCCAGTTTCTGCTGTACAATGCATGGGAAGAGTTAGGTGCTGAAGAATGGAATCCACAAAATGCCAACAAGCTACGTGAGAAGCCACCTGAGCAAGTCAATAAAAACTGCGTAAGTCCCCCAAGGGAGTTAGGCGCCTTAACCCATTCTCACAAAAATGAGGAGGAGGAGGAAGAGTCAGTGGTTGTGGTGGCAGTCCCCTGCTTTGTAACTCTTAGTCCACTGGTCAGAGCACTTCTTTGGAATATAGGACACTCAAGTTCAAGTTCCTGTTCCAATTAATTTTTAAATTATTTATGTTCCAGTGAATATTATTTTACAAAGTAGGACAGATTCCATTGGCTAGGACACTCTCTTGAGAGCTGGGAGACTTGGGTTCAAATCCTTGCTGCATGTAAGGCAGAGTGAGAAATTGAACTTGAGCCTTGGACATTCTGGATGAGTGCCCTGACCACTAGGCTAAAAGTTATGCATGGGGAGGGAAAAGGTGTTTTGTATGGGGCCAATCTGTTAGGAGGCTTCTGAGTTTTCCTACCAGCTTGGACCCTGGAGACAGGGGAATTTCCTACTTTGATGATTTCTTTGGAGCTAGGGATGAGCTAGATGCCAAGGCACCAAGACAGAGGCAGTGTGCGCATGCCCAGGGGCAGATTTTTAGGTACCTAAGGAACTTTCAGCATCTACAGGGTTAGGTGGCAGCCGAGCAGGGGTTTTGAGGATCCAGATTTTGGATTTAGGCACATAAGTGGTAGTTAAGCACCTAAATCCCTTTGGGGCTCTACCCCTGAGTTTCATATACTTTGCTGTGGCAACGATAAGTCTACTCAGGTTCATGCATGCATTGTGAGCCTTGGCAGAGTTTCACTTGGCTTTGGGTTTCTGAAGAAAGTTCTAAGCAAAGACATACTCGAGTCTGAGAATCCTACCTTTTACACTAGGGAACTCAAATAAACTAAACCCAGATCTCTAGCTTTCTTGTATCCCCAGCATGTACTCAGCTTGTCCCTCAGTGTCTTCTCTGGAGTGGACTCTCCATGTGGAGAGCTCTCCCCTCCCACTTGGAGAAGGGCCCAGTCCTCAGTCTCCTCCATAGGAGGAGGATGGTCCTCCTATCCAAGAGTACTGTGGAGCCCTCTTCATAGAGTCTGAGGTCAACATGTGGGGGGGAAGGAGTGGAGACCGGGTAGGCCAGGCCAAGGGGTAGATGAGTTAGGGGCACTGTTGGGCCCATCTGCATATCATCCACACTCTGGTCTACTGAGAATCCCAGGAAAAGGTAATGCAGCCTAAGGGTGTACTGTGTTTACCCTGAAGCCTCCCCTCGGGGTCCAGAGGTTGGTGCAGTCAGGGGAAAATCCCTGGTAGCATGGCTCCAATTGGGTAATGCTGCTATGTATGTCAGAGCTGGAGTTAAGCATGGGGCCTCTGTGAGAATGACCCTGACTTACTTTGTGGATTTCTGGTGATCTGCAGTCTTGTCTGTTAGGGCCAAATAATGTACCCCTAGTCAATGGTGTGATGTGACTAATTAGCCACTGGGGAATCCTCTTGGGTATTTCCTTCCTTTCGGCCTTTCCGATGGTGGTTTTTTTGTTTTGGTTTGGTTTTTTGTGGTAAGGGATGATCTGGTCCCTGGAACAAGCGTGAATAACTTTGATGGCTTTATTTTGTCTGAGTTACCTGGCCTGTAAGGGGTGAGTTTCAGGCTGTTATGCCTGTTGCTTTCTGAGGGTTTTGTGGTTGAGAACAAGCTTGGGAGAAAGATCACTCTTCTCTTTGATGGGGTTACTTTGAAAAATATATTTATGGGGTGAGTCTGCTGGGAAGGCAGAGTTTGGAACAGTCAAGATTGACGTGGTCCCAGTAAGACTGTACGGAGATGCATATCTGAGTTCTTTGGCAAAACTCCCATGAGCTTCCACACAGGAATGGGGCCAGTATTACACAGCTATTAGGCTTCAGTGAATATCAACTTAAAAGAGATTCTGTCTGAATAATTCTAAATTAAATGTCTAGTTAAGTACACTTAGGATATTTATTTTTAAGTGTGACCAAATTCTATTCCTCTAGCTGTCCATGCGTACATGCTCACTGCAATACTTACCTTATGATTTTCACATGAATTCACCTATGCATTATGCCTGGCAGCTATACAGATATCCATTTATGTGATCCATAATCTGTTTATTAGTGTTTTAGTACCTTGTTGCTATTAAGGTCAGTCAATTTAAGTTCCAACTATATGAAGTTAAATTTCAAAAGCATTTTTGTAAACTTAAGTTAAAAACTAAAAAAAAAAAAAAAAAAGTTTGCTTAAAATCTGTTGTAAAGGTGGGTGAAATCCTGGCCCCATTGAAGTAAATCGGAGTTTTAGCATTGATGTCAATGGAGCCAAGATTTCACCCAATATATTTTGAAGTATTAGCATTATTTCTACCACTTACAAAGTAGAGAGATTATATATTTTATTTTTTTTATTTCAGTAATACCTGCAAAAACTATTTTAAACAACAAATGCATGAATGTGTCATCCATAGGGAAACAGTTTCAGGCTGTGAATATCCGTTTCAGTTCATACATGAGATTGTAACATGCAAAAATTTATCAGGATGGTACTATCAGTACCCCAGTAAGTGAGTGTGAGTGAAGGTTGCTTTGGCTTGGGAAATAAGCATTAAAATGAAAGCCAACACCTCTCCCCCACTGAGTTATAAAAGATGATTTATGTGATTATTGTCTGTCTGTACAATAAGATAAGGAGATTCTCCAATGGCAGAAGGTGTGTGCAAGAAATTGAATATTATTTGCCTGTATCTCTTCTGTAATTCTTCAGCAATTTTTAGCGGGGAACCAATCCCAGAATTTCTTCAGTGAACATAGTTGGGGAAAAAAAGTGATCCACTTTCAGTTTAAGAGAAAATACCCTGTAATCGGCTGAATTGCTATGATAGAAAGTTTATTATTATGGGTATATAAACTAGCTGGGGGCTTAAACACTGAGCAGCTGGATAATTGAGCTAGCTCCTGGATCCAATTAAAAAAATCTATGTTGTGCCCACAGTAGGGGAATGGTCATAGCTGAGAAACTACTATATATTAGATTCTAACACACCTGTGGCATGTTCACTGTTATAAACAGTATGGCTTATAGAGCATTAAATCCTCTCATTATTGCCTTATATAAGACAGACACTTCAAGCAGTTCCACATTTATCTGAGATTACCAGTTAAACTCATTAAAAAGCATCTATGACTTGCTCACTCAATTGGATGTTGTCAGGATTTTAGTGTACTTCACCATCCACGACAGTGTCTTTGATTAGTGAAATTATACTTTTTGGGAAGACTTTCTCTAACTTAATTATGATTCTTTGTAAAGTCAGTATATTTTACGATTTTGGGTATTCAACTATTATACCGTGTGTCAATCTAAAATAAAACTATGTGTTTTGGGCTTTTTTTGTTTTTGTTTGTTTGTTTTTGGATTTTTTTGTTTTATTTTTGGGGATGGGGATTGGAAGAAATGCATCATAAATATTTTGGGCTTTAGCGAAGTTCAGTCTCTGACAGTGATCACAAATGATTGTACTATGCTATTGGTTACTGGTGACATACATTGTTTGGAAATCTCTATCATTAATATTTCCTTTTAATTTATATCAAACTACTGAACAGGAAAACTTAGACTCAAAACGTGGTAACTCTGTCTCACTGCTACTCTCATCTTCTCTTTCTGATTCTTTCCATATGTTTATTACACTCGGTGCATCTTGCCTCAAATTTGTACCCAGTCCTGAAAATAGGTACACATGTGAGTAACCTTACTCAGGTGAGTAGTCCCACTGAACTCAGTGGGGCTATTTGCATGAGTAAAGCTACTCACATGGGTAAGTTGTGTTTGCAGGTCCAGGGTCTTAAGTTGTAAGCTGTCCAGGACAGGGACTGTCTCATATTAGCAGGTTGTTCTGTGCCTCGCCAGAGTGAAGCCTAGCCCTAACTGAGATCTCTAGATACCACTGTTATACAAATAATAATACTAGTTAACATCATTTTTGTCCACAAATCAATCAAAGAAATGAAGGCAGCAGACATAACGAATATGCTTGTCTTTTGTATATATATAAAAGTTGTTTGCTGAAATATTTAACCATTGTTGCAACAATCATCAATATTAATACTTATCAGCAACATGTTAACCAAGCCAGCAGATAAAACATCTGTTAAAAAGAAGTAGGAAAAGAGGAATAATAGGCTTGTGGAATATTAATACTGTCCAGATATTTATTATTAAGCACTTATTTTGTCTGTGTTTATTTTTAATAATCATCTGTAATATTACTTTGCAAAAACCTGTAATTGCTTCTTAATTTCAAATCCCGGTTCTTTTGTGCTGTATACAAAGGTAGTATATTTCTGTATTTATTGTTCACAGCACTCTGTGTAAAAAATCATGTTCATTTCAAGAAGCTGTTATGGTATTGATTCTGGTAAAGACTTCCATTAACTGACCAATCTAAATCTCATAAGTGATGTCAGGATAGTTACGCATTTGCTTGGTTCAAGTATTCAGCCATTATGTTAGAATGCAGGCAGTGTCTGAATATGGCTGTTAAATTATTTCTAAATACTGAACCAGAACAGCTTAACAGTTCTGCAGTTTGAGACTGACACAAAAATGACAATCTGCCACCTCTTTGTTTTTTAAATATTAACGTTGTATTGGGATAGTATTTTTGGAGTAAAAACCTGTGGCACGAGAGGATAAGTGACATAAACAAAGGCAGCTGGGCTGCATGAAATAATGGAACAATAAGGCCCTTACAGCCGTTCTCATCACTCCAGTATGTTAATTAGCATTCTGTTGTGGCCGCAACACTGAAAACATGTAATCTGTATTGGTGTACTGTACAGCTGTGAACACACATTCGTTTTTGTTAGTCCCTAGAGTTAGTCTTGCCATTGGCATATGTGTGTGGGCCAAAAGTCAAACTATCACCACTAAAATAGCATACTATAGAAGCAAAATATACTTTCCCTTTTCTTCTTCTTTTTATTTTTCATGGTAACCTGTGATGTAATCTGGTGATACAGCATCTGTCTCACTTTCATTCGCCCCCCTCGGCCCCAGATATATTTAAGGGCAACATAATCATTTGAGATAAATGATTCAGGCAGTAAATGTGCTATAAGTAATCCAGTTAAAAAGAAAATCGTACTCCTAAATAGAATGTTAAAAAAATCCTCCGTAAAGAACTATATTGGTATATCATATAAGTTTTTGTGGTGAAAGCTAATTCATAAAATTAAGGTCTAGAAAATAAAAAGGGTATATTTGGGGGAAAGAAAGTTGAGAGAGAGTCTACAGTGCATTGATGAATACTATTGCATCAGCACGGGACTTGTATTTTATTTTGATGCAAGCACCGTCAAATAATCAACATAAATAATTAAGAAAACGGTGAAAAGATATAACATTCTTATCCACTTTTTGGAGAGTTTTCAGTAAAGTCAGAATCCCAACCTACTATGTCCATGTTAAACTTTATTTGTCAGAAGCTGGAGTTGGTTATGTGATGGAGATTTGATGGGCGTTCATTCAGCCTTTGAAGTGGCTTGAATTTCTCTGTAACACTTCTGAAATCTGTTAAGTACACTTACCCCTTCTTTTGGAAGTATTTACCTTGGAAACTTACCTTTTGGAGCATAAATTAGATTTTGAATTAAATAATATGATTTCTAGCATTTTCTTTTAAGCATACCTTTACACAGTGGATATTCAGTTGTCAAAGCTATTTGCCAGCCTCCATTTATTACTGCATTGTGATGATCTTGGTGTTCAAAATAAGACTAGGAAATATTTTTCTTAGAAAATAACTTGCAGTGCTCTTGGGTGAATACATCCTTTATCCATACTCAGATGATAAGAGTGAAGGTTTAGCTCATATTTCTACACTAATCTACTTCAAACTTGATCTTGAAAAATTACCCTCATTGCACAAAGAAAATGCAGCATTTAAGTCACCATGCTGATCAAATTTTGTTCTGCTTTTTTGACTGTGGAGGGAACAAATTGTTCGGTGCTTCTGTGATGTGAACCAGTGTCCACTGGGGAATGGAGTGAGGATTTTTTTTTTAAAAAAAAAACCCTCCCATCATTTTTTAACTCAAGTAGAATATAACTCTGTAATGAGGCAGTCAGATATATTATGGTAATATTGTATTTATATGCAAGGTATAAAAAGTTACACAAAACATTTAGCCTGATACTTTATGCTGCTATTATTTGACAATGTGATTATTTAGATTTCATATATTATTATTACTTTTATGTATGGAAAGAAAAAAATCAGGAATGGCTCTTTAAAAAATCAGCAGATATAAACTGCGCTCTGTCATTAGAAAAGAATAAGAACAAAAATAAATGTTAGTATCTCACTTCAAATTTTTCTTCAGAGTGGTAAAAGTATATAATTAATAGAAGAATTTTAGCTCCAGATGTGGCTATACTATAATAGAGCCTTATAAATGCTACAGAAAGAAAAATTGCTTGGAACGAATGAGAACCAAATCAAGAGCACACCTGGGTTTGACAAAGATTGCATTTACTGACTGCTGTGCTATCACATTACAGAGAAAGACCAAGTCTTTGGGAGCAGCTGTAGAGAAAGGCCTGGCAAATCTGCATGCAAATAGCAGCACATTGTTAACTTAATCAGATGCTGAGGAAAAGATGTGCCAGACCATGAGGATGATCTATAAACAAGTACAGAGTCCAGAGAGATTGTGAGGGCTAGGCAGATTGAAAAGGTATACCACAAGGGTTCTGTCCTTGGGTCATATTCTCTTCTTTTATGTTGTCTGAATGTTACTGCCATTCAAGCTATCATAATGTTTGTTATACCTCATTGTCGTAAATTTGTCAAATAGTGCTTGATTTATTCTTTGCAAAGATATAAATACTTTCTTATTAGTTCAGGAGTTTGGTAGCTCTTTGTTCTACAGTGGTATAGATATGGGTATTTTCTGAAGGAAACCGTGTATGACTCCATAACTCCAGTTAAATAATATTAGTGTTTAAATGTCTGGGTATATTGAACTAAGAAATAGTGCAGCATACTATACAAAGGAGAAAAAAAAGAAAGTAGCTTTCTATAGAGTGAAGTACCCTGATTAAATCCTTCCTTAAGAAAAAGTTGAAGACACCTGCTATTCGTATTATATATTAATGCTAATGGGAATATATGTTTAAAGTCTACTCCATCTTTAAGTCTAATATCATAAAAAAATAAAGAAGTAATACTATTTAATCACCCACAGCTTAATAGTGCCTTAGTTGTTTACTGCCATTGCACTAATTGCTCTGTACTAATGTGTTTTTGTGTGATTTCCAGTAGTGCTAAAAGAACTGAGATCCATAACCAATTAAAAATAGTGTTTTTATGTTTAAAATATATCTGTTGTAGAGTAGCAAATGAACAGAAGTATTTTTAAAAAAAAACAAGAAAGATTTGCCATAAGCATAGCTGCAGAGGAATAGGTAATTTTTATTGCATATTTTGCACAGTGACAATGGATAAACTAATGGACTAAAGGGCAAGCTAAAGAAACCTAAGTATTTTATACTGTGGGCCAGATTTTTCTCTCATACTGGTATAAATCAGGAGTAACTTTATTAAAGACAATGGAGTTACACCATGGTAAATGGGAGGAGAATCAGGCCTTCTGTTTCTGCAAATATCCTGACTTTTTATTTTTGGTACTATAACTTTTAAAATTCAAAACACATAGACACACTCCCCACTCCCCCCACCCCATATATAAATACTTCAGTTAGGTCTGATACAGGGAGAACAATACACAACAAGGAGACCGCAGTATCTAGCACTGTTATATAGGCAATTCAAGTTTGGGAAGGTGATTTGGATCCCAGGCTATATAGTAGAATTTGTGACAGAAATGATGTACGCAGGCTTGTAGGGGAGGAAGCAACACCATTTATATACTGTACCATACCCTGCCAGAGGGTTAATTGAGTAACATTGTTGTTGGTTCCAGAAGAAGCTAACTGTCTGAGACAGGGCACTGAAGTGGAGGCTGTCAGGGTGAGGGAGGTGAGGGGAAATTGGACATAATAGCATTAATAATAATAATTAAAACCTAAGTAACAAAAGAATGCATAAATAATATTTCAGTCTCTTGCTTTTTATTGCAGAATTAATATTCATATGGATGATATCTAAGCTATTCAGTATGATACTGACAAGACAAAAGCCACATTGTAGTGGGTTACATAGTTTATTACAACATGTTTGTTTCTGTGAATTTGGACCAGCTGAAAACAAACCATTAGTACAACTGAATTTTCTGTTGCCAGGCCTTCCATACAGGGTCCTTTATCAGCCTGGGATCCATACACTTACAGAGCGAGGACTTCACCTTATATAGGGGGAGATAATGAGATCAATTAGATTCTCAGCCATTGAACTGTAGACAGCTGTTGGTGCATAATAATCATCATTAGAGATGGGTGAATGTGGGATACGTGATTCACCAGACTACCCACAGGTATTTTGAAAATGCCAGATTTAACTCTTGAGTACTTGAGGCCAACATTTTCTCTGCCATCTCTCCTGGGACTATTGCTCATGAAAAAGGCACATTTCAGAGAATAGACTGGTGAGCTGTTACTCAGGGATGGAGGAAGTTGGGTAGGTAAAACTTACCAGTAGGTAGAAAGGAACCTTTCTCTTCAGTGCTACATGAAATTTCTGAACCTGCTAAGCCCATTATTAACCAAAATCATTTAAAACTATATCAGCTATTCTTCTCAGGTTTTGTTCTATTTTCTGTATGTTCACTACAATTTCTATCATAAAAGTGTATCCCTTTTAAGACTGATTAGATCCTCTCTTGGTGCATCCCAGACTTTCGAGGTCACCAGCTAGAAAGTTTTTTTTTCCTGTTTCCTTTTGCTCCAACTTATTAACCCATACCCTATCTGCCCAGAATATTCTAAACTATATTATAAAGGCCTGATCTGGAATTGCTTTTTGGATCATGGGCAATTTAACCTCATCCATGTTTTGTTTTTAACCTCTGAGTGTGCTCATCACCCTTTAAACCCTCACTAGTACCTTTAATACATGAAGTCATTGCTCTGTGGTCTGCACCATTCCTGTATTTTCCTTTTCCTTTTTTAAAGCCTGGTAGACTCTTAGTAATAATTGCTCACACTGTGTAATTTGTATATATAAAAAAGGTCTCTAATAGACTCTCTTTTTATCCTTGTACATCAGAACATTCCCCATGTTATGTGTCTGTATTTGTGAGTACTTTCTAACTAGGACCCTGTGTGTAGATAGTGAGGGCTGTAAATCAAATAAGATAAATTAAATATATATTAAGTAAGCTTTGGTTCAGTACCATAGGAAAATATTGTTCTTCTTTCACTAGAATTTCCCTTTCATTTTCATCTTTTAAAGTAAACTTAGGAGTACCTTTTCAAAGTGACACAATTTAATTTAACTGTAGGAAACCTATTAATATCTCCTGGAGTTAAATGGTTAAATCAGCATGGCCTAGATGGAGTAATGAGAATGAGAGAGGGAGTCAGGAACTTGTGAATTCTAATCCCAGCTACGCCTGTGACTCATGATATGTCCCAGGGCCCTTAACCACCTCTATTTTTTTTCCTCGGGACAAATCCTCTGCTGATGTGAGTGTAACTCTTGTTGAAGTCAGCGGAGGTTCAGCTGCTTATGCTAGCAGCAGATTTGGCCCTAATTTGGAAAGTACAGTACTTATGTATCTTGCAGGTTATTGTGAGGATTAATTAGTTAATGTTTGTACAGCACTCTGAATATATAAAGTGCTGCATAAGTGCTTAGTAATATTATTATTAAGTCCCCATGCATCACTTATTTACTTTTAATATCAGAGCAGACTATGGTTTTTGCTTTTGTGGACTAATAGAGCTAAGAAAGGAAGGAATAATACAGCTTACCATGGATCCAACAACTAGCAAAACAAAGTCTTATTGGCAAAATATGTTACATACAATATGTACACAGATAATATTCAGGTGACATCACAGAGTCCTGATATACAAATATTTATCTGTTTGCAAAGAGAATCCCAGCTTTAGAGCCCAATCCTGCACACAGTATTCTTGTGAGAACTCTGAGAGTTCTCATGAATAAACATATTTGCAAAAGTAAGGTTGTGGAGGGTTGGGGTCTAATATGGGGAGATTAAATTACCTCTTGACCTTATTGATATATGGCCCAGCTCTCCTTGAGAGGAGCAACCCCCTAGCTGCAGTTGGGGATCTAGCTGCATCACTGAAGGACATTATGGGGACTTCCTTACATTTGTTTTCCTGACATTCCTAAAAGCAAACTAAGGACACATATGCTAACAACATGTTGAATACCAAAGCAGTGCCTAGAGAGAACTCAGAGATCCCAATTATAGTCTCTCTCTTTGATTTTGAAGTCTGGATAGCACAGGTTCGTTAGAAAAATCTACACAACCATACCCTATCCTCTGCTCCACACTGACTGACAGCTAACAAAAGTTTCCAATAAAGTTTTTAACTAACCCATGCTATGCTAATTTCAAAGTCTGAATGCCCAATACTGATAACAAAACATTTTCTGGAAAATTTTGTGTATAATTTTGGATACAAACAAAATTAAGAATTCCCCCCTCTGCTTATTAACAATTTGCTCACTGAAGAGATGGCAACATTTGGAAAATCAATGGTTAATTAGGTTAAAGTTGGCTAGGTCAGTGGGGGGGTTAGTAAATGCTTGATTGTGATTGTTCTTTGGCCATTTTGTCCCTCCAGAGCATGCAAAGAATTCTGTTGTAATGCTTGTGAAAGGTTTCTGCTTTTGAATGAGCTAGTTGAGATTTTGTGTAAGAATTTGCCTGTTACTCTTTCATGTAAAACTGGGAGACTTCCATGTTCACTTTAGTTTTTAACTTGTGAGACTTCCCTCCCTATTTCCACCAATGTTACCTCCTCCTTGTGCTGTTCAGGCATCACCCTGCATTCAGGCAGTTGCAAGCAATACTGCATAAGTAGGGACTATGCTGACTGCCACATCCCTCAGATGGTGCACCATCTTCCTCCCTGTGCCCTGGATCTGCTCTGTGGATTGTTGGGAGTGAGGAGGGAGCACGTCCTGCCATTGACTGGCCGCCTTATCCCTGTCCACTGTGTCCGTACTTTAGAGCCAGATCGCAGCTGTCCCTTAAGTTACTAGTGTACACTTTGTGGCTGCCAACTGGTACCTAGAAATTGACGTGAAAGTGAGCAATTGGCAAAAACTCCCGTCCTGAAGCTGGATAAACACAGTGTGTGCCCTACACATTTTACCAGCTGTGACTGAAACTGGGGTCTTTGTGGCCCATAGGCAGCTGCTTTACCAGCAAGCCAAAAGAGAATCTTCCTGTGGCTCAGCCAGTTGCAGCTGAGCTAAGCTCCTGTCAGCTGGAAGTCGCTTTTTGAACATATCTTACTCCAAAGTAAAGCTGCTTCCATAGAATAAGCTATAATAATGAAACACAAACAGAACATTAAATCAGGAGCTACTAACAGCATTGTGCTTATGAATAAAGGCTACCACCATGCCCTTTATTCACCTATTTGTACAAAGCTTGTGCTGTACCAGACATGAAGTAAAGTGTCCCACAATACTCCGACCCCTCCAGTACAATCTTCCCAGACAAAACAGGCTGGAACACCTTTAACTACTCCTAGTAATAATCTATACAGGGTCAACATTGATGTGCAAGAAAACAGAGAAGTTATGGAAGTGAAGTCTTGCCTCTGCTGAGTACCTAATTTTTTTCCCAACATTTGTTCATAAGTAACCAATGTGATAAAAGACGACTGCATGTATTTAATTCTTTGGATTACATGAACCATGTTAATGATGTGGTGAAAAGCAGATCTATAAGTACAGAACTCATTTTCAACCCAAAATACCTTTGCTATTTCCAAACATTTGCGCTGTTTCATAAATGCCAGGGAGCTTAGTCCACTCTAAGCCTGCAAAACTATATTCATTAGTATTTATTCTCTTAATTTTTCAATTATTTTGTTGCTAGGAGAGTGCTTTGGGTGGAAAAGGATCTGAGATGGGACCCAGATCACCTTCTTTGTAGCTCTGGAACTCAAATGGCTAAATACATTGTAGATATTTCTTTCCACTCTTGGCTGACTCTTAGTTTACCAAGTTGCATCCAGCTGCCATGAAGCTTCCCTCCCAAAACCTGAAGTTTATAAAAGTGGTGCTAGAACTGCTAGTCTGTTTCTTATTCAACGTGCTCAGTTTTATACTGCTGTGAAGAAAGTTGGAATTAAACATGCACATTAGATTTTTAGTGAACTGTCCATCACTTAAATTTCTGTACTCTATATACTTTATGGGCAACATCTTTGGCCCTCGGTATGGCACCTTTGCACCACTGTGAGGCAAAAAAGCCATATAGCCAAGAATAGCCCCATATACTTTGCAGGAGCTAGAATCACATTTTATGATAGGAACTCCTGAATTCACAATGTTAATTTTTTTTCTGGTAGATGCAGCTGTGTAGTCCACTTAGGTGTGTGTGCGCCCAGTGCACCAGAGAAAGAGAAATTTGCCTAGCAGTTCCTGTAAAAGTGCGGCGTGTGTGCTTTATGACCATAGCCCCTCCCCTAGCTATGTAAGATGGCACCAGCCGACCCTCTCTCAGTTCCTTCTTACAGCCCATGATGGGAGTCGGAGCTCTGTGTGATCTTAGCCTCACAACCTCTCAACTAGTTAACATTTTTCTTTTGTTGTATATGGTTAGTTGTACCCAGTGTTAGAGTAGGTTTAGTTGTAGTAGTTTGTTTCCCTTGGTGATGCCCTCACCAGGGTTTGAACATTGTCCTTCATGTGGGGGAGCAATCCTCAACAGCGATCCACACAGGCAGTGCTTGCTCTATCCTGGCAAGACCCACGTCAAGAAGCGTTATGCGATCTTCAGACCAATTGAGAATGCTCTAGGTCTCGAGGTGACTCTTCCACCTCCCACTAGGAAAAGCGTGGACCGGCATGGGGTTGGTGACAGCTTGTGGGATGGCATGGATAACTTTAACCCTTCCCTGGTACCAAGTAGGGAGGTTAGAAACCCTGTACTGTTGGCTCCGGTTCTGGCCTTTGGGAATCCATCGAGTCCGGTACCAATGAGGGAGATGCCTGTACCGACTGCTTCCATGTTAACGGCAGGCATCTATAGACCTTGGCCTTTTGGTCCCATCCTCTCCTTTGGTCCAGGACTTTGCCAGGGCTGCATCAACTATAACCCCTTCATTTGAATGAGCCGCTGAACCCTGGGGTCTGTTGACACCGCACCCAGTGTTTCTCCTTGTGGACGCTGGGCTGGTACTGAGATCAGAATGGTGGACCTCCGTCCGGGGATTCTCCTTGACACAGCTGCAGTTGACACCGCGTATGTTTCTGTGGTGGCTTTCTCTGCCTTCAGTGTTGGTACCATCAGATAATCTGGTCATCCTGAAGATGAAGGCGGATCAGACCAAGCTTATTCTCATTGCCCCGATGTGACTGAGACATTGCTGGTTCTCCGACCTTTTCACGCTGTCTATTCAGCCTCCAATGCTGCTTCCCGCAGGCGCCAACTTTTTTCCACTCCGGTGGGTGCTCGCGCCTCTCCCATCACCAGCCCCGCCCTCTCCTCCACCCCCGCCCCAAAGTCCCTGTCCTAACTCCGCCCCTCCCTGCCCCTATTGGACCCCTCCCCAAATCCCTGCCCTGGCCCCACCTCCTCCCCCAAGCATGCCATGTTTGTCCTCCTTCCCCCTTCCCTCCCCCCCCGGCTTGCCGCGCAAAACAGCTGTTTTGCGGTGAAGCGCTGGGAGTGAGTGGGAGAAGCAGGACGTGGCAGGGAGAAGCAGGATGTGGTGGCGGCGCGCTGAGCGGAGGAGGCGGAGGTGAGCTGGGGCAGGGGGGTGGGGTGGGGAGCTGCCACTGGGTGCAGAGCACCCACCAATTTTTCCCCATAGGTGCTCCAGCCCTGGAGCACCCACAGAGTCAGCGCCTATGCTGCTTCCTCTCCACCCCAATCCGTTCACTCAGAATCACAGCTGCACCTTGTATCCCAAGCTCAGTTCCCTGCATCTCACAGTGTGGCTGCTGCATGGTTGAATGAGGAGGAGGCAAGGTGTTTGGTGGCTGTCCAGCAAGTCCTGCTCAACAGTAGAAAATCCTCTACCAGAATAGCCGATTCAGAAGAATGGAAGTGGTTTTCGGTGTGGTCATTAGCCCGCAGAATCCAACCGATGCTGGCTTCTATGCCGGACATCTTGGACTAGCTGATACACCTTCAGTCCTTGGGGTTTGCACTTAGTTCATTAAAAATACATCTGGCACCAATACTGGCATTTCATCCCCCTGTTCAGGGAAGGACAGTCTTCTCCAATGTCATGGTAACAAGATTCTTAAAAGGGCTTCTTCGTCTACATCCTCCAGTCTGAAAGCAGTTCCCCTGTGGGACCTAAACATGGTCATAGTGTCTCTGATCGGTGCTCCGTTTGAGCCCCTAGCATCTTGTCCCTTTCTGCTCTTGTGTCAGAAAACTGCTTTCCTGGTAGTGATAACATCCACAAGGAGCAAGTGTGAGTTGCAGGCTCTGATGACAGAACCTGCTTATACACAATACTCCAAAGACAAGGTGACCATACAACCACAATTTTTTTGTGTAAAGTGGTCTTTTGGTTTCATTTGAACCAGGCCGTGTATTTACCTGTGTTTTCCTAAGCCACGTTCATCTCTGGAGGAGCAACATCTCCATACCCTGGATGTCAGGCGATGTCTAGCCTTTTATCTGGACAGGACTAAACTGCTTTTTGTGCTTCACCTCATTTGTTTGTATCATATGTAGACCGCATGAAGGGTCAACCAGTCTCTTTGCAGATGACCTCCAAATGGATAACATCCTGCACTTAGATGAAATAGCCTTTGCTATGCCCCTGCAGCGTGTGCAAGCTCATTGTACAAGCATGCAAGCAACGTCCATAGTGTTCCTCAGTGACGTTTCCATATTGGACATTTGCAGGTCTGCTATGTGGCTGTCGATACATACATTCATGAACCATTACTCGATAACCGCATCTTCCAGGGCAGATATGAGCTTTGGAAGAGCAGTCCTGCAGTCCTTGTTTAGGTAGACTCTGAGCCCCACCTCCTGGCAGGAAGGGGTACTGCTTGTGAGTCACCTGAGCGGAATGCATCTACTCGAAGAAGAAGAAAGGGTTACTTACTGTCTCTGTGGTTCTTCGAGATGTAATGCAGACATGTATTCCACAACCCACCCTCTGTCCCCTCTGCATCAGAGTCTTGTGTCCCGGTAATTCAGTGTGAAGGAACTAATGGAGGGGTGAGGTGATGCTGCTTCATGTAGCCAGGGAAGGGACTATGGCCATGAGGCATGAGTGCTGCCCCTCAACAGGTCCTGCTAGGCATATTTCTCCAGCGCTGCATGCGTGCACACCTAAATGGAATACACATCTGCATCACATCTCGAAGAACCACAGTCACAGTAAGTAACTCCTTCCATTGCCAGGAAATATTCTTAGTTCCCATCCTCACAAAATGATAGCTGTGACTTGTGGTTGAAAATACTCATTGACATACAGTGATGATTATTTTTTACTATGATTATTTTTCAAGGATGGGATTTTCATTATGCTCTCTAGGTGCTCCAGCTCCACTCCCCAGGTCTCAACTCCCCTGATGTCCAGTCTGTATCACATAGACAATTTAACTAGGCTTCTGGCAGATTTTTTGCCCGCCTCATTCATCTGGCTTTGTGTAAATCGAGAGTGGGAGGGGAAAGCCGCCTTTCCATTCAGAGCGGTATCTTCTAGTTCAACATTTTTCATCCCTTAAATTTTTATGACACAATTTCCTTATTTAAGACTCACTGTTGCTGGGTGACAACTGTCATACTGCTAAAGCATCTTAGAAATCCACAGCCTAGTTTAATATGTTGTATCACAGTGACTTGAACACTCAAATACGTTAGCAATACCTATTCTGCTATTCTTGTTCTGTCAAAGCTAGAAAATTCTGACTTGTCTAATAAACAGATAAACCAGTCACTAAATAAAAGCATAAACATTGGTGACTTTGTGCTTCTTATAGGCTGTATAAGCGAGAGCTCTGGAACAGCAGAAATGTGCACAAATCAGGCATATGTATATACTGACCACTACTGACAGACTCTGTTGGTCAGTCTGCTGCTCCGAGTTTTCACTGTTCTAGACTATGGTCAGCTATGCTGCCATGGTCAGTGGTGGCCCACTGTACTAAGTTATGCCCAGCTTGCTGGTGGCACAGACTGTTGGGCTTCCAATGCAGATTTCAAGTGGAATGGCAACTGATACAAAGCTCCTGTTTTGGCACCCTTCACCCATCTAGACTGTATTCTTTCTTCCTCCCCAGTTTTTCTTCTCCCTTGAACCCAGGCAGCCTCTCATATTCTGGGCAGTTGTTTTTCATGGCCTTTGCTAGAACTCTTATTAGGATTTACCCTCAACTTGAGTCCCAACAAGGAATCTAGGGAGAGAAAGATGAGAGTGGAATGGTCACCTTTGGAACTGACACAGTTCAGTCTGTGGTTGCTGGCTTCTTTTGCCTGGCCTGTGGAAGCATAGGAAGACACAGGATACCTTCTATAGAAACACTGGGTTAGCAGTAACACAATTAGACTCTTCTGTCAACAGTTCCTTCTGTACATCTGAAGGCGCTTGTATGGTGGAATGGATGCTTCAGATTAGGTAGGTAGAATCCCTCCATCCCTCACAGCTATTATGGCTCTGAATGGATGTCCCTAGGACTCTCTTCAGTTTTCAGCTATTTTAATTGATTCATCAATAGTAGCCTGAAGGATCATTTGGCTTCATCCATTGTTTGGGAGGTTTTTTGAACTAAGTTAAGAGAAAGAGCCGTTAAAAGAATAACTTAGCTTTTGGGGGGACCAGCTGGACACCTTAAGAATAATAAACCCTGCCAGAAGGGGCCACGTCTCCCTCAGCCTCTCACTTTAAGGGATTTAGGATGGGAGGTTCATGACTGCTTCACATTTCTCCAAGTACACCTGGAATAGTTTTGTAGAGGAGTCTTCATATTGGCAGTGTCTGCTCTCCCTCCTCAACAAGTCTGACTGGTAGTCAGAGTTCTCTGTTTCTACAGAATAGGACTGCAGCCATCCAAGACAGATGGGTCCTTTCAACTGTGACAAAGGCATGAACCATCAATCCTAGGTGGTGTCATTCAGAGGTTGTTTCTTGCTCTGGGCTTGACTGTCAGTACAGAAAAGAGATCAAAACCTAGAACACCTTGGGGCCTCCAACACTCTCAAATGGCTCATCTTTTCACAATCCCTGGACAGAATGGAAAAATCAGGAGATGGTGCTTAAGAGTTTATTTGGTCTCATGGTATCATGTCAAGATCTGGTACCATGGTCTAAGATCTGGTCTTATGGTCCAAAGGCAGTTTCTCAAAGTAGAAATCTGGTCAAATCCAAGAAAAAACTCCCTATCTCCACCCTCTACACACTTCTTTGTCAATGAAGAAATTTCTGAGTTAGTAGAAATGCAAGGAGAATATATTGAATCACCCCTAGAGCATTAAGATGTCTCTTAAAACGTTTGGTACCCTCCCATTGAATAAATTCACTTCATTCCAAGCTGTTCTTTCCTGGAAGGTATCCTTCTTGATGACCACTACCTCAACTGGCAAGATGGGGGGAACCAAGTGCTCTCTTGCATTTCCCAGTATGGTCAGAATGGTCCTATATGTGTGCCCTAATTTTCTTCCTAAAGTTTATCATCCTCTCACCTGAATTAGACTATTGCTTTGCTAATTTCTGCTCTAAATCCAAAGAATAAAAGGAGGAAGTGTGTCATAGCCTTGATGTGCGCAGGCCATTAACATTTCTGGAACATTTCTGGAACCTCAGAATTTAGATGCATATATACCAGGATGAGAAGAATGATATAAATAGACAGAGACTCAGAATCCCTTCCTGAGGGCTTCTCAGTATCCCAATTCCTATTGGTGAGGTGGCTTCAGTCTTGTATAAGAGAAAGTAGCAGGTTTTCCCCACCAAGTTAAACCCAAAGCCCAGTCTTCACTTACAACTATAGTTTCCTGGGGGCAAAAGTGGAAATTATGCAGGGCAGTTACCTGGCTCATGGGGGGAGAGAGAGAGAGAGAAGGAAGTGGTATCTGGCTGACTGAATGGTACGAAAATGGGAGCTTTTCATTAGTCGCCCTTCCTTTGGACATCTGCATGGGAGGAGATGGCCCCTTTAGTGAGATCTCAGAAAGGAATTAGGAGCTTAAAAATTCTCCTGTTTGTTTCTGCACGTTTCAGACAGCTAGTCAGAAAGCCAAAATCTGTGATGCATATATAAGTCAAATACTGTATACATTATTACATCTCTTACTGATACAAAATTGAACCCTACTTGGAAATGAAGGACCACACTGCACTACCAGTGACAGATGACACGGCTCTCAAGCAGATGAGAGACCCTAGAATAAGTTAAATAGAGAGCAGAACAAAGTATGAATTGTGCATATTGCTTAATCCATTTTAAAAAGAAGACACCAACATTAATTACTAGAATGATGTCCTTGCCAACAGAATAATGCACAGTGCCATCCTATTCCATCCCACCTCCCTTCCATGTATAGGCCATTAATTAGTGCCTTTACAAAATGAGTCTTGTAACTAAGAATTTAGTCAGATTCATGTACAAATATAATTTTGAAAAGGGTACTTATGATGAAGCAGCAAGAATGCAAGCTGCCCATTGGCGAAACACTGATTACATAGGCTGTCTTGAAATGTTTTGGAGCACTATGCAGTCAACCTGCACATACTAAACCATATTGGAACTTTGTAAGCTCCCAAAAGACCATGTGATATACTGATGTGGTTTGGATATGGGATGGTCCCTCTACCAACTTGTCTTCCAGTTAATTTTTCTTGAAATGGTACATTTAACCACTTACTCTCTGTACTATTGTGGATCTGTATCAGCTTGAGATTCAAACTATATGGAACAAACCAGTCTAATGAAAAAAACCCCTTGCAGATTCAGTTCAGTTTCCTGTTTAGCTGGTGAAATAGAACTTATTTGTTTCAATTAATGATTTGTGACCATCTGACCACCAAGAAAGCTAAGCCATATGCAGACACTGAAGATAAGAATACCCACCCTGATGATCCTCATGTGTCACCAGCATTGTTGATGCTTTGCCTGTTGAGGTCTTACTTCAGCAAGGAACTTAAGCACATGCTTAACTTCATGCACGTATGTAGTCCCATTGACTTACCTAAGTTAATACAAGGTTAAGGGTGCAGCATTAAAATCAGGAAATGCAAAAGTGAAGGTTCGAAAAGCAACATTAATGTGACCATATTGTGCATCCTATATGCTTATGCTATGCATTTTACATCATCAATATTTATTTAGTTATTTATTTAACCATTGCCACTGGGACCAGCCACATCAGTCTCTGCTCTTTGTTGTATGGGAAGTCCTTCAAATGATTTTCACTGTTTGAGTCACATTTTGGGAGGCACCTCTTAGGAATTCTTACACAGGTCTCCAGAGGGGACAATGTAGTTCAGCATGAACATAAACTCACTGAGATGTGAAAAATTGTAGGTACATTTGATGGGAGACTCTCCAGGATGAGCAGCAGGCCCAGTAACACTACTATAAACCTGGAGCCCGTAGAAATTTGAATTGGAACTTTTAGAGCAATAGGAAAATATGTTTTTCATTGTAAATCAATGTAGTTGCTCTTGTGTTTGAAACTGTTCTATGTGAGGACAGATGCATTAGGCCTCATTTTATAGGCATTCTTCTTGAGGCTTATGGGTGTATATTGCAAACTTCTGGAACTGTCTAAACTTTTCCTTATATTTTTCCTTCATTTAGGGAACACACAGAGCTGACCGCAGACTGGGTTATAAAATAAATGTGTTTTATGTTCATTTTGCAGGTATGTTACTTCTCATTATTATATAATTTGTGACTTGAGGTCTGTCTGTAAGGACATGGTTATAGCTGAAGAAAAGTATTTAGCAATTTATATGAGTTCAGTATGTCAATGATGGTAGACTTAAAATTAGACATACTTGCTTTGTGCTGGGTTTGTGGGAGCGTGTCTGGATGTGTGTCACGGTATCCCTGTGTTCTGCCTGCCTCCAGAGAAAAGGGTTATTTTAGGGTATCAGTCCCACTCCTTGGGAACGGATCAGGCATGTGGAGCAGATCGCTTGACGTAGTGCAGGTGCACCATCAATAGCAAGCTGCATTAATTGTTAATGGGTTGTCCATAGAAACTTAAAGATAGCCTGCAAGTGGTTTTTTATTTTTTTTAAGTCCATAATGATTAGGAAAATAACCATAATTTGCCATTATTTCAACACATTATTACTTTTCCCTTTTCTCCTTCTTAGGTCTATACTGTGTTTGTTTTCTGATCATGTTCTTCTTACTCCACTGACATGGCCCAAAATGCACTGAGTTGGTACGTGAGCACCCTCAGTGGAACAGAAAGTCCAAGTCCTGTGGAGTTTTTTTCCCCTTTGTTTTTATTTTCACCACTGAGGTTTTACTTTTTGTTTTCCTTCAGAAAACCATAGAGGACCATTTAGTAATGAAAAAAACTGAACTTACCTTTTCCTCTACTTGCTGTTCCAGTGCTAATCAAAAGTGACATTGAGGTCACCAGGGCATCTCTGAGCGGGAAGAAGGTGAACAGAGAAGAACTTGTGGATCTGTTAAAGAAGAAGTAGGAGAAATTGTAGAGCAATGCATTGCTCTACCTGTGGATTATGGTTATTTTCCATGTTGGCTTCACTGATATTATGGCTGATTACTTTTTCTTTAAAACTTTTTGCAGATTATCTTTAATGATAGGCTGGTATGACCATCATTTTTGGTGAGTTTTTCAGCTTTTGGAAGAGATTTTACAGGGGGAGAAAAGTTCTCCTTAGTGTACAGAAAGTGTAGTGAAAATATAAAGATAAATTCTTGCTTGGGGCACATAACTGGCTGTTATTTAAATCAGTAGGCCATGACATACAGTGGTCCAAGTTCTGTCCTGCATGCATAGAAGGGGTTTAAAGGTTTGAGCCTCAGTCAAATCCCATCAAAGTCATTGGAAAGACTTCTGTTAAGGTCTATGGGCTTTGGGTCAGGCCCTTGATGTTTATATTTAAAAGGAACATTTAACGTTGTACGGAATAGTGCACAAGTTTAGATACCAGGAGCTGTATGAAGATTTTGTTGCCAATTCAAGCGCTGCTTCATTTCAGTGAACAGATCCTGCAGAAAAGTTTATAGTTTTTCATGGAAAGTCTGTATAATTTACGTGTTCTAACTAGACCAGCAAAACTCAGTGTCAGACGAATTTCACTTTGAGTTTTGTTTTAATATTCTCAGTGTGATTCAGCTGTGAATGTGTCCTTGATCCCCTCCAAAGGTACTACAAGAGGTAGCAAAATACTGTGGTTTTATAGCTGTTAATATTATTTGCTATTTACTTCAACTTCAGAGGGTTTTATTTGGGATAGGGGTAAAGATTCTGTACTCAGTCATCTCTTCTTAGTTATTTGTAGTAAAGTAGTGCCACGAAGGGCCCAACTGAGTTCAGGGGCCCATTTTGCTTTACACTGTGCAAACACAAAGTAAGCGACAATCCCCGCTGCAAAGAATTTAAAATCTAAATGGACAGGAGAAATGAAGAATTTATTATCCCCATTTTGGGGATGTGAAACTGAGGCACAAAGATATTAAATTGACTTATCTTACGTCACACAGGAAGCTTCTGCCAGAGCCAGGAATTGAACCGAGGTCTTCTAAGTCAAAGTCTAGTGCCTTAACCACAGGATCATGGCTCCTGCTTATGGTGTTTTCCAATCTTCCACCATTTGTTTCATCTCAGGCCCCATATTAGACCAACTTCCTTTTGGCTAGGTTGTTGGGAAATGGTTTTTTGCCCTCCTAATAAAATTTTTGAGATTTAAAAATTGGGACAAAAACTCAAAATCACAAATTTATGCAGACCAAAAATCAAAAAAAATTTCGGATTGAGTTATTTTGTCTCAATAATTTCAAAATGTTTCATTTCACGTCTATTTTTTGTGCATGTTTAATATTTTAAATCAAGGTAAATTTTAATACAAAAAGTAATTTTGAACTGACAGAAGGAAATTTTTTATTTAGAAAATGTCAAAACAAGAAGTTTCAGATTTTTATTTTTTTTTGAAACAGGAAATTAATTGAAACCAATCCTTTCCCACAAACAGTTTTGGTTTCAGTGGATCATCCTTTTTCAATAGAAAAAAATGTTTCATTGAAAAATTCCCAACCAGCTCTACTTTTGGATGAAGTGGGCAAGATGAACCCAGAAACACTGCATATAGATTGATAACTGATGCTGGTTCAGGTACCTTACCCCTGCTTCCAACAACTACCAGTGGGGGTAACTAAAAGCTTCCAGAGTGTTTCTTGGTGGGTCAGTAGCTCCGCATCAAACATTTATAAAAGAAAAAGTTCATAATGGCCAGAAATGTGTCATTTGAAAACACCCACCTTAATACAGGTGTTTCTCTTTCTCCTCTCTTTTTTTAACCATACATCTTAACTAGCTCTCTCTTTGTAAGCTTTGTAACAGAAAACTGCAAACAACTAGCACATTGGAATCAGATTATTTTTTCTAAAAAGGCACTGGTTTACAGCAAAATTGTCCATGATAGATATTAGTTTAAACATTAAGTTGCGGTACAAGAAGACATGCATGCCTAATGTTGGAAGTAAATCATATTTGTTCCTAACACGCTGGAGAAATTGTTCAAGAACAGTTCATCCTTCTGTAAATATTGCCCCAAGGACAACAAGACCTTTGAGTTGTCTGCTGCACATGTGCCACTTGCATAAGTTCAAACCATCCAGGGCTAGTTTTAATGCACACCCAACTTT
This sequence comes from Caretta caretta, assembly GCF_965140235.1. Taxonomy (NCBI): domain Eukaryota; kingdom Metazoa; phylum Chordata; order Testudines; family Cheloniidae; genus Caretta; species Caretta caretta. The sequence goes on from NC_134217.1 coordinate 21,711,771, forward strand.
GCCAGAAACGTTTCAAGTTTCTGGCAAACTTTTCAAGCTTTTGTAACTTTATGGACCTTTCGTTTGGGCTTGATCTATTTTCCCCTTTGTCAGGATTTCTGTTTGGATTTGCATTGCCTATTCTTATCATCCCCAGTTCCTGTCAAACACATATTCTTGTATATGTTCAAAAGTTCAAGTTGCTAAAACACTACACTTTTGTAGGATAGAGGGGATAGTCTCATTTCGTCACCTTCTTGGACAAATGCCATGAAGGTAGGGGAGCGTGACCCGTGTCAGAATAGGACCCTGGGTGATGAGTGGCTCCTTTTTATATAAAAGATGCCAACGAAGAACGAGAAGTTCTTTTGGGGGGAAAAAGCTCCCATTTTCTGTTCAGATTTAGCACTGGAGGTGACTGGAACTAAAGGTGTTCTTGAAATTGCAGAAAAACCTTTTCTTGACTTCTAGCAAAAATATAATTATTCCTCCCACCCATCACTGAGCAGTGTGATGGTCTATCTATCTATATCTGCCTTCCAAATGTAGGAGATTTTGTTCTTGTGTTGAAAGTACAATGTTCGGAATCAGGAGATCTGTTGTGTGTTCCTTACATTCCTCCAGATTTCTCTGTCACCTTGCACAAGTTGTTGGGTCAACATTTTCAAAAGTGACCATTACTTTCTGTGCTTCAGTTTTTGGATGCTCAGCTGGAGGCTCCTTAAGTTGGCCCAAAAGTTGGACACACACAATCAGTTTTAAAAATTCTGTCTGTAACCTTGCAATGAATCAGTTTCCACATCTGAAAAATGGGGATAATACCAGTTACCTACTGTGCATACATCACAGGAGTGTTGAGACAATAAATTCATTAATACTTATACAGAGTTTTGAAATGCTCAGACAGAAAGTGCTATTTAAGGGCGAAGTATTCTTTGTCTTTTTATGTATTTAAATAGAATACGATAACCATCATCATGAACTATTTATATCTAAACTATTCATAAAAGTGACTCTTGGTTAGAAGGGAGTCTGAATTAATTCCTTGGACCCAAATCCCCAAAATGGTAAATAATATTTTAGTTTTTTGAAAAGGGCCCAAGAGTTACCTGTACTATTGATAAAATGTAGTCTTGTGTTAAGGGAAGGTTTTGAGATGAAGAGTAGTCAGTGGGAGTTTTAATTGCAAAAGGATTGCAGAATATGACACCCTGGGAGGGTTGCACCTTTGTGTATGTGGAGGGCCCTTGAGAGTGGAAAATCTGCCTGGCATGGTCATGGAGGCGCGTCAAGGTCACAGCACCCACCACCATCTTCTGCTAGGGAGATCTGTAGGGGACCAGCACTACCAAACAAAGTAGGTGGTGCTTGCTGAGAAGGGTGGGTGGTTAGGGCAGCTGCTGACAGTACCAATTCAGTACATCCCTCAGTAGTCTCCACCCTAAAGACTCTGTGGGACTTCTGTGTGTTTTAAAACTGCTCTCCCCTAGTGTAACCCCTGAGTGGTGACAATGGTGAGAACATTGCTTGCCCTCAGGTGGGGCTGACTCCCCTCAGGAATGCAGCAGGCTCTGATAGGAAGGAGCAGTTTGTACCTCCCGACCCAGCAAAACAGAATCCTGCCCATAGCCTTTAATTCCTCAGAACAAGGAAGTTACTGTATTGTTTTTGTTTTATTTTGTCCCTCTAGGTATTCAGAGTATTCTTCGTTAATCTTCCTTATTTATTTAAATGTTAATTGGTCCTTGTTAATTTGGTTTTTTGTGCTGAAAGCCAAGGTCAAGAATGAGACCACCTATATTCGCCCTTAGCATGATTACATGGTACCATACTGCTTCTTGGAGAAAAGTAACAAGAGGCCTCTTCCTTGTTTTAATGTAACCTTTATGTTAGGAAAAGAGTTGGAAAGAAGTTGAGTAGAGAGAGAGAGAAAATGCATGCTTGACACTATCTTGAAGGGCTGAATGATTAAAGGGGCTGGTAAATTAGAAGACATTTGTTTTGAAAGCAAAATATCACTTACCCCCTAAGAAACAGACATTTGTGGCCTTGGGGTTAGGTATAAAAATAACACAATCGTTCTTGTACTTAGAAAGGTTGGGAGTGCTAACAGTGGAACCGGAAAGTACTTTACCTTTCACGTCTTCACCTATGTGCAACTCTCAAAGCCGCTGCTTTTGGTTGTTGCCCCAGTAGCAATAACTTCTGAGAACACCCATCCCTTTGCCAGGCATGGCCATTTTACAAGATAAAAGCAGGATTTTTCTAAAACAGATTCTGTACCATGGGGCAAAACCGTAAGTAAACAAACAGAGCTATCATAACACTTTAAATAGTAATCAAATATGTTTTGCTGTTTGCATTCAAAGGGGTGGAAAGGTAACTTGACAAGATGAAAGAAGGAACCAGATTTGTGTTCCTTCCCCCCTGTCTCCCCAGTAACAGGTAGAGAGTTTTAGTGAAGACTTCAAGGCAAAAAGAAAAAAGCATAGAATATACTGTTATGGTGTTATTTTTGTCTTTCATTTTTATGTCAACTTATTTGTACTTAAAGGAATCTTTCCAAAGAGTTAAGAAGCATCATTAAATAAAGACTGTGAAATGTGCAATATGGCTTATTTATTTAAATGTTAATTGGTCCAACGAACACTTCTAATTAGCTCTATATTTGCTTAGCAAAAAGTTTTACAAATTCCAATTGTGAAAAGCAGCTATTCTGAGCTGGTAAGCATGTTGCAGAATCAGCTATGATTTTTCTATAGTTCTCAGCCCTTGAAGGCACAATTTAATTTTTCATGTATGCATACTAGCAACGGTAAACACTTGCGAGTGTAAAGAACCTTCTTTAATTAGCTGCACAACAATTAAAGGATTCACAAACTAAATTGAACCCTGTCTCTGTGCTTACTAGCTGAATTCTACCACCTGTCACAACAGCACTTTGTTCAATCTGTTATGCAAAATCATTATAGCAATATAGCTGAGGGAAAAAAAAGAGAAAACAGCAATTATTTCTTACTTTTCTCTTGAATGGGTTATTTTGGGTTATACTGATGTCAGGTTCATTGAAGCTAACCTTTTGAAATCTGTAACAGCATAATACTTATATGGCAGGCATAGAATAGCTAGAAGAATATTTAGTTTTACCCTTTTAAGAGCAAGCAAGGAACATCCTTAAAGTACAGTACTTTCTCTGATCATTTGGGAAAAAAAAAAACAACTGTGCTAACTCTTGCAGCAGCCTGTTGTTTCTCTTCGTCAGACAAACAAGTGACAAACATCTAATAGTACAACATACTCCTTTATTATTAAAGCTTGTATACCTATGTAGAAACTAGTTTTAAAAACACCGTGACTTCTTAAGGTGTGGAGAGTTGTACCATTTAGTTTCCTTGTTCACAATTCTAATGTTCCTGTTTATTCATTATCTTTTAAAAATCTTTAACATGACTTAAAAATTAAACTTGCATACACTGGACTTTTTTTTTAATTGTGCTAACTTATTTCCTCTACTGGCAAGTGATTGAAAGCAAAGGAGGAGTTTTAGGTGTTTATAATGCAAGGCTTGGTCACGTTTGCATTTAAAGTGAAGTTCTCCTTAGTGCAGAGAGGATGCACAAAGCCTCAGACACCAGTTCAGCCCCACTTTGATTCTTTGTGACCGAGCTCTGGTGCAGTGGCTCTGCAGGTGGTCTTCTCCATGTATGAAGGACTCTATGTTGAGCCCTGATAAGCCTGTATGATGTGGGTCTAGGTGAGCCCCAAATTCTTCATAAGAATGCAGAGGGCTAGTAACTGAATAGGCTGGTTTAGCTGCTGTGGAGGGATTTCACTGCCTGTCAGCTGGGGTAGCCCCTAGAGTTACCTGCCTAAGTCTCACTTACTTTGTTCAGTGAGAGGTGAACTTCACCCCTGTTTCTCAACAGTATACTTCTTACTCAGGTGAAATTCCCAGTGAAACCAGTGGAGTATTTTGGTTTTGTATGGAGCACAAGGCTGGGCCATCAGTGAAGGGACAATATTTATATTTCTTGTTATTTCACTACAAAAGCTGGTGAGGATACTGGCATCTATGCAAGCTTTCATATAAAAGATATAAGGGTATATTTTGTGCATACATTCACCTTAACCGATGAGCTGAAAGTTGAGCTGCTTGCTGACAGTTCCCTAAATTCATATCAATAACATATTGTTAACCACTGTGACTGAAACTAAAAGTGTCTGCTGTTGGATAAAGGATACACGATATGGGCATTTTGTAAGCTGGGGTTATAAATGAATAACTATACTCATTCAAAGTGCCTACATTTTTCAATATTATAATATTTTAAATACATGCCCCTCTACATCATTTAGTGAAAATGTGGAAAAAGTACAAAGAAGCCTTTTGAAAACACAGAATGCTTTCCATAAAAATGCCATGAGGAAAATAAAAGCCAAAGGTCTAAAGTTGAGAAAGAATGTGTTTTTATATTTCTCATAGTTGAAAGCTGGAAGGGAGACTGTTGCTTTGTCTAAACAGCTCTATGATACATGGATAAATCTGCACTGAGAAATGCGAAACTAGAACTTACTAAATATGCCCTGTTCATGCTTCTTCAGTTCAAATCAAAATATCTGGCCTGTGCAGGATTAGGAAATGTCATTAATTGTGGATAAACTTACATTTAATTAAAAAAGAGATTTAATAATACTCAATATGTGCACCACTATAGATACAGAACCTTAACCTAAAAACAATATACTTCTTACTCAGGTGAAATTCCCAGTGAAACCAGTGAGGAGTTTTAGAAACAAAGCAATGTAATCTTAAAGTTCTGTCCAGACAGCTCATGAGTAGAGTTTGGCAAAGGAAACCCAAGCCCCTAAAAGTCACCTGCTGTGAGGCTCTTGATGCCCAGTCCCATGAAGTGATGATGCCCTATCTCCCACTGAAACAAGTGAGAGAGCACCTACTATGTCCTTGGTTAGGCACTCGAAACTCAACCCAGATTTCTTAAAAGGGCCCCTGAGCTTTTTGAACCTGTCCAGTTACTCTGTTTTAGGGCTAAAATTATGCAAGCTTTGCAGTTTTCATATTGCTATGCAAAAAAAATAGCTCAAATAGATTTCAACGAAATTTTCCTTTGAGTTTCTGGGTTAAAAAATTTGGAGCAAAATTCAGTATGTGTGAGTACTTCAAATTAAAACGTAGGGAAGGTTTACAAGAACGAGAGAAAATGAACTCAAGTCGCAGAGCTGTGCATAGCTCTGCTCAGAAGCCCCTGAAGTTCTCTCAGTGAAAGTAGCTTAATGTTTATTTGTATGTTATTTTCTAAACTATTATAGCAGAGTACTGTATTTCAATCTGTGGTTTTTGCGATCAGAACTCCTCAGCTTTTCTCAACCTACTATAGGGCAATAGCCTCTACGAATACTGTCAGTCAAGCTAAAGGGTTTGGTCAGAACCTTACTAGACTTGGCTAGAGTAGGCTGTTAAGAAAGTATTCCAGTTAGCAGAGTCCTTCTTCCCACTGACTTTGCAACCATAATTGAACCTGCCAGTGTCTGTCATCCTGTGACTGCATTTATCAGACCTAATTTGTCAGTGTTGTTGCCACTCACCTGTCAGCCATGAATGAGAAAGTTTCTCTGACTTCAGTCAGACACCCAGAATATTGTAATTAACAAAAAAAAAAATGTGTAAAGGCGTTTTATCCCACGGATATCTTTCAAATGTATTATATTCTTTTAAAAAAGCAGCAGCAATCAACCTCATTTATCCATCTTAGACATATCTGGAAGGTTTTCTGTGCTTGTTTCATAATGATTAGAGCTAAAGCAAGGATGCCCACACAACACGCAGGGCTACACTAGCATCTTATTGGGATACTGAAGCCCACACGAGATTTGCATCTACATTTACATAGATTGTTTTACCATAATCTTTGCTTATACCAGTGTCTTCCTTCATATAGGATATGTATAGTCAATCTGTTTCCTGTGCTTGATCCTGCAATGAAATTATAGGGTGACATTTATTCCTCACAAGTTTCACTCACTGACTTCAATGGGATGGCACAGGTGTAACCAAAGGCTGATTTTGACCCCTTATGTGACTTGGTGATATCATAATCATTTCCTTGTCCCTAGGTCATTGAGAAGGAAAGGCAAAGTTATGAGGCAAAATAATATTAGCCAGGTTAGAGACCATTTTAACAACAGCTAGGGAAATAACGAAAAGTATTCCCAAAGTCAGTTGCATTTGGTACAAATGTTCATGTTCAGTATTGTCTACCAATTCAAGTAGCCATTGAAAGGAATAGTATTAATGACAGCAATGTTGATTGACCATTTTTGTTTCTCTAATATGGTAGTCTGGAGGGGCAGGGGGAAAACATGTTGTATTAATATTCTCTGACCGCTGGGTATGTATGATTATAGCAGTTGCAGATCAAGCCATGTGTGTTTTTGCTGTGTACTGCAACAGCTAACCCCACATTTGTAAGACTACACCACTTATCTCAATGTGAAAGCATAACAGGAAGTATTAGTGGCTTCTAAAGTTATCAGCTCCACTGTTGTGTTCATGACAACGATCAATTAATAACATTAAATGACAACAGCAGTGATAAATTGTATCAATAGAGGTATACACAGACCAGAAGACCAAACTATAAAGAGGATTTGTATTTTCCAATGTTCCATTTTTCTAGGGTGACAATTAAGTAAAACTTTGCTATCTATTGCTAATAATGTTGCTATAAATGATGGTTGAGCTTCCTCCCTCCATCTCTTTCTCTATGGAACTCTGCAAAGAATTTGCTGGGTTCTGTCTTTTGAAGATCAAAAATATACAAGGTGTCATTGCTGCCATGAGCCCAGGTGCTTTATCTTCCCTTGATCCACCTGCTGCAGTCCAGCAACCCTGCCGCTTCACATTCCTCTTCCGCTCCTTGCACCTCTGCTGAAATGGCTGCAAACCTCTCTGTACTTTCTCACTGGGATTCCCCCTTTCCAACTCAGGATTTGTAACACATTCTTTTTTTGGAAATTATCATTAAAAATAAATTCATTCCAGTAATTGGGAAATGAGAACATGTAGTTCATATGTAGGGACCACTGCACCCCTATCTAGAAGACAAACCTACACTGTTGTCATGTCCGTGTTCTGGAGAGAGGGAAGAGGTGTGGGAGGGAGAGACTGGCAACTATCAGAATTCTGTGCTGACAGGCTCAGCACAGGTTAAAAATCCAGTTTTCACAGCAGTCATTTATGTTCAGTGGAAGAGAGATGTCTAGCTTCTTGAACTGAGCAATGAAAGTCAGGAGGCCTGGATTCACCTGGCTCTGTTACAGAGGGTGTAATGTCTATTTAAGTCAAGTGCAGAGTGGGATATTTTCACAGTGAGGTATGAGAATGTACAGTTAGGCATGCTTTTAAGACTGGGAGCATTTTCAAGGCTGTGGCAGGATTTTCAAGAGTTTGAAAATTTGGCCCCTGCTCTGGCTGTGTAATTTTGCTTATGTGCTTTGAAATTGAGTGCTTAGCCTCAGGGATTTTCAAGCATAAGCTTTCACAAAGTTATGGTACCCAGCTGTTGCTGTGCTCACGGTATGCTAAAGTGTTTCTGCCCTTGACCCTATCTCTGTCCATTGTGGTCACACTGGGTAACTTGATGAAGCAGTATAGACATACAAAATATCAGAATACCAACATGGAATGGATGAGTATGGATAATTCATCATCCATATTATGCCTGCCCAGAATAGCTAGTGGAAATATGTTGCAGAATAGGACATATGCAAGTTAAAGAAGTTTCACCCCCAAATTAATACATTTAAAAATAACACTTCAGGACACATCCATGGCCAGCTGCATCTAGGATCACCAAACATCATGGTAAACCAGGGGACACAGTCACCTTCATTATAGTAAGTTCTGTGCATGGGTTAGGGGATGGGCAGGAGATAGATGTTTCTTTGTTTGATGTGAGTAGATGCTGAGAATGCTCTCTTCAAACTCCTGCTTTCACAGGAACATTTGCTAATCCATCAGAGGGAAACTTGTTTGCTGGAAGAGGCACCTAGTCAAGGCCCCTCTTCTGCACTTGGGTGCTTGCATAAGAAGAGATTCCTGTATTGCTGGTGTTGAAACCATTAGATTCACCAACTTTTACCAGTAGCCCAACATCCCAAATACCATCCTTGCCAACTCACACCAAGTAGCTTGATAAATATCCCCACATTCACCCTTCCTGTTTCCTAGGCAGGGCACTCGCCTGTTTTCTAATGGGAAAGAGGATGTAGTGGGGCCATAACTCTTTCTTGGATTGACCCAGGACCCAGTGCAACTGCCTGTGATTAGAGGAACACAGATGACAAACTCCCTCTTGGGTAGTCAATGAGATGAAGATTCCATCTCTCAGAATGTTATGTGGACATATGGTTCATTCTAGATATGGTGGGGAAGAACAGAAAGACTGAACATAAAGGAATCCAGAATAATTTATTGCATTAATCTGGAAAATATATTGCATTAATCTGTTTGCTGCTGGCTGAAACATCTGCTTTTTTACTGGCTTAAGTTATATTGAAATAGGGTACTCTTATTCCAAAATAAAGGATGCCTGCACAGAGACTGGCACTGAAATAATTAAAGGTGTGAATTACATCTGATTTAGTTATTTCGGTTCCACGTAGCACATAGACAAGCCCTGAGTTCCTGTAGCACGTTCCATTGGTTTAAGCCATTTTCCTAGTAAAGAAATCCTCAGTTTTCACAATATACTATACTGTTCTGCTGGTTTAATATTCTACAGCAGTGGCCCAAAACACTATAGTAGCAGTATGGTAGGCTTTATCATTCAGGAAAATTCATATAATATATTTTAGTGTTTGGGTTAGTTAATGGACCTCTTGAAATGTCCTCCTTTCTGTTTACTATAGTAGCAGAAAGAAGTTAAGAAAATGTATTTCTTAGAGCTACTTGGGAATTTTTTTTCTTTTGGAGGGAAATTTTGATGAAAATGAAAACAAATTCAATTTTCAGAAGAATATATTGACTTTTATCAAAAAATGAAAATGGGAAAACCAAACATTTTATCCAAAACCTAACAATTTTTTAGTTGTAAAGGTTTCAGCTGTCTGACAAAAAATAATTTTTTTTGAGGAAAGTGGGTATTTTCCATGAACATTTTGGTTTTGTCAGAAAAGCAGTTTTCTGTCAAAAATGAGGACCATTTTCCAACCAGTCTTAAGTTTCTGAGGTAGAAAAACTGGAGTGTAAAGCACTATCCCATTCTGGATAGGCAACTTCCCAAGGGCTATGTATATGTAGCTGGGCAGAGGGATTCTAGACTAGGGCAAGGTTTGTTTAAGTAAAGCTTTTGTGATGAACATTTGTCTGGAGGATTGACTAGAGTTTTGGCTTTGAGATAGGTCAGTTTATTTGCCTGCTGCTGAAAGGGTGCACTTGTTCGTGAAGTTAGAAATCAGAAGGTCCCTGAAGTTCTATAACAGTCTAACTGATATGACCTAGTGTGAATAGCTGCTAGGGGGAAAGACAAGACACTGAAGAAACAACCATCAATCTATGGATGTTGCTGACTGCGAAAATTTAATTCTTATGGGATGGTTAATTTCTCATTGTAGCCATTTGAGTTGGTATTACCAATGGCATTTTAACCCACCGTGACCTGTGCCAAAGGTTCGAGTTCCCTAGAGTACAGTATCAGCATTAGCTGGGTGAAAAAAAACATTAGAAATATCAGGTTTGGAGATTATAGGAGGCCACAAGGAAGAGTGACCACAAGTAAATATACGCACAAGTTATTAAATATCCTTTTATTAATAGTTTCATTAAGCAGATGAATAATGCCACAAAAACATACATTCAGACAGAAACAAACCATGTAATGTCCAGCATCAATGATTTCATACAGACATGACCTGGGGAAACATTGAGATGAGAAAAGAAAAGGAGTACTTGTGGCACCTTAGAGACTAACCAATTTATTTGAGCATCTGATGAAGTGAGCTGTAGCTCACGAAAGCTCATGCTCAAATAAATTGGTTAGTCTCTAAGGTGCCACAAGTACTCCTTTTCTTTTTGCGAATACAGACTAACACGGCTGTTCCTCTGAAACCTGTCATTGAGATGAGAAAGATATGATTGTCAGGTGCCCGTCCTGTTGAGTGGTTCTTGATGTGCTTTCCTACTCACTAAGGCTAGGCAACACCTTTTATCCTGAATTTCTTTTATACCCACTATGCTACGCATACTATGCACAAATGTCAACCCCTTTTTCCTTATTGGCACTTTCGCATGCTATGAATTTTAGGGTGCCCCATTTCTCATAGGCTATCCCCAGACCCCTTATTTGCATTGGCATCTACATCAATGAGTTACCATAACAACCTGAGTTATTACAAAATCCTCTAAAATGTTACTATCAGGCATCTTGCGGTATTAACTGGTACATTGCAGTACATTTTGCAGTCTATTGCTGTCTAGTTTCCAGAACATCAGCATTTAACACATCTTTTACAGTAATCTTACACTTTCTTGATACAGGGTTCTCTCTGTCATCTAGTCATACCAAACTATTTCAGGCCCGATGCCTTCTGTGGCCAGGCTACATATCTTGCAAACCTCAAGTTTGTAGGCCTTGTGTTATAGCCTTATCTTATTTATACACGTAATACACACTTATCGGGGTACACAGTTATTAATCCTATACCCTTATAGTGTGATGCTATTTATATTTTACCACTTAAACCTACAACTCAAATCTAATCTATTACCCATACATTGATTACATAATTGCATAATTATATATAATTAGTTACGGCAGTTAGTGCTCACTTTAACTGTAACTAGTTATTTTTCATGTTTTTATACATAATGGTGCTTACTTGATGCCTGAATATACTGGCTTCAAAGACTGGAACAACTTAGCTCCTCTCTGCCTTTCCTTTTGCTCCTTACCTCTACTGCTCCCCTGAAGCCATGCAACTAGACACCCCTTTCATGTCCCGCTCCTATTCTGAACCCTGTGCCACGTTCTACATGACAGCCCCCTCCTGAATATAGTGCACCATGCCTTCACTTCTCCTCCCATGGCTCACTGGCTCATTGGCCTCCAGAATGGAGCAGTTTGGCCAGGGACATGCCAGTCACCCAGGCAAGGACAAAGAATCTACACAGACACATTTGGACATACAGTCCGTTGATATTATTCCCGGTTGCATCATTGCAGTATATGCTGATCATTCTGATGGAGCTGTAGATCCTGACAGAAGGGGACGGAAGTACTTATTAGTTCATACAGCTTTCCAGGGTCACTAACAATGCTGGGGAGAGGGCGAGGGGGTGGAGCTGTCATACTCAGGAATAGTCTCTGTGCCTGTGGGAACTTTCCTAAGGCAGCATCCATGCAAGCACCTCTTGGCTGAATCTGGTTTCAAAATCTTTGACCGTTTGAGGATCCAGAAATGTGTATGTAGTATGGATTCATCCTACTCTTACAGTGATGTAATAGTCGTATTACAAATGTGCTGGCCATTGAAAACTTGCAGCTTACTTTAGCCCCATAAAAGTACCTGTTGTGTAGGACTAATTAGGCACGTCTGGAAAAGAGAGATGTCTTTAAAATCATAAGGACATGTTATTTATACATTTCACTGGCAGTATGTCCTATCATATCTCATCACATAACCTGAAGTGATCTGTGGCAAATCAGAGACATGCATAAATGAATTAAATACTGCTTCAGAAAGAGAAGCAAATCTTAAACAGTTGTTTTTTAAGCATGTAGTTGATATATTGATTATACCTATGTCAGTTTCACAGGTAGTAAATAACATGTACTGCCCACAATTTTGATGGTGTATTGTGTTGTCCACTGTCTAAATTGACAGCAAGTATCTTGGAACAACCCTAATACCCCACAAACTGTTTGAAAAGGGCCCAAAATATTGTTGTGTGATCTTGGCTGAACAGTCTGTGGCATCATGTGGCATATCATATTTTCTATTTTAAATATGAATTGGTTATAGATTTTTTCAAATTATGTGCTATATTATATTTGTAGATGAGAGCTCTTATTTTCTTCTTTTTGTTTTTGACAGCCATTAAATATTTTCTTTCTCCTGGTGTGTGCAGATTTGGTAGGGAATGTATTTCTTAATTTGTTAACAAATGGGCTAACTTTGTGATCTTTGATCAGTCCTAAAATGATAGTTGAGCATGCAGTGTATTTTACTATGACTGGGTCTTTTGTTCCACTAGAGAAAATGACTTAATTTGTAAGAGAGAATTTTCAAAACATATGTAACTTTAACTGTCTTTTTTTTTTTTTTTTTTTTACTAGAACTGGGATTTCAGGGATGTGATGAATGTGAATTAAAGGCTTTTTATGACACAAGAGTAAATGGCAAAATGACTTTTTTTTTGTTGGCCATCCCACTTGGTGCAATATCCTTTCCCCAGAAACCAAAATTTTAGTCTTTCATATAGAGATAAAAATCATCTCAATGGGCAAATACACCAATTTCGAAACAACTCGTTGGCTCAGAGATATTCTGGTTTTGCATTTTCACTGGGAATATGTATCTCTGTCCCTTGAAATCCATCTATTTATTGCAGTGACACCTACTGCTGAGAGAGCTGATCCACAACAGGATCAGTTACTGTTAAACTTGGCCAAGAAGCAGCTCATGACTCAACCAGCAGATGTTTCTGCGGCTTAGGTCAAAAGGAACTTATGGACTCCCTTGTTTTTTTGCTTTACTCCTAGAATTAAATGCCAGGGAAGTCAATACCAGGTACAGGCAGTTGACCTGACCAGTAGCTGGAGAAACTGAACTAGGGCCCTGAGGAGCTGGACAGACTAAAGCATTAGTCTGTTGAGCCAGTGTGCTGGCTACAGTCCAGTAGTTTCAGACAACTGACTATCTGATTGTATGCCTGGATTTTAATAATAATTTTGTATACTTATTTGATGATTTGTATCCAAGCTTATGCTCCTGACAGGTGCCCCTGTGAACAAAATCTCACTGGGCTATCTTGTATGAATATTTCACAATCAATCATACTTTGATCTACATTGCATGTGTGCATTTTACATTATATTTAGTTTTGCACAAAATCAAATCCTAAGCCCCCTATGAAATGGAAATAAAATGAGCAACACAGCGCTGCAATCAGTTGTGCTTGGATTTAAATTGTTTTTACATGTAGGTGAATTGAGTTTTGTGGTTTTAACCCTTCTCCGTTCATCCCTTAAAATCGTAAGGACATGGGGCACTATCCTACTGTTCTGACCAAGCCAAAATTACATTTGCCTTTAGTAGCAGTTTGCTTGTGTCAGGACTGTAGGATTGAGTCTATAATACATATATATTGAGATAATATAATCAGTTACAGTACTGTAGGTTTACAGCTCTTCTTTCAATAGCATAGTGTCTTCAGATAGTAATAGAGGATTTAAAACACCTAACTTTCTATGGTCACAAAATGTATAAAACATGATGAAGTGGGAATAATTTCTAAACTTTGCAATAACTCCTGGAGTTTTTATTTTTACTATATAATATTAAAGTTGGAGCATTACAAGCTTAATTTAAGGCTATTCTATCACTTTTTCGATAAATCAGTTGAACTGAATTATCAGATATCTGCTGCAAGAGGTTGTCCAAACTGGGGAGAATTAAAAGAGTCTTTCACATTTGGAATTATATGGAAGTAAAAGTAAATGCATTTATGAAAAACAAAACAAAAAAAACCAAAACTTTCATTTCATTAAACATTCCACAAATTCAGTCCAGTTTTGCATCTTGGTGTCATTATCATGATGACTCTTGTGAAAATAAATTACTGAAAATAAATTAAAATGTGAATGCTTGCTTATAGCTAAAAACATTTTTATGCATCTTTTTCCTGAATAAACAAACAAAAACAAACAAAGCCTCCCAAAAAACAACCAACAACACGTAACAGAACAGGATTTCTGAAAAATGTTTTTGAGTTACTGAACTTTCAGCACCAATTATTTATCTTTCTTGTGTTTGGATCCTACCTTTTAAAATATACACACAATAAAATAGAATAAATTCATGAGAAAAGGAGATTTTGCTAAGTCACAAGTAAAGTAACAATAAATTAAACAACTTTCTGCATTCTTCTAATCTTTCTATTGTAATGTGAGAGTCAGATTTATAAATGCCTCTCCTCTTCTCTCAGTGAAACTTATAAATCACTGTAGTTTATAAACTACAATCAAGATCGTTTCATAATCCTTCACTTGTCGGTTAAGGTTCAAAATGCCTCACAAGCTGGAAAGTAGCCTCTAGTATTTTAGAAACTAAATAGTCTTCCCAATTCAGAATGGGAAAAAAAATGTAGCCTCATAGAAGTTCTTTCTGGTTTTGTTAAAGAATATAATTTTTAAGGTAACTTTTGGAAACCCCTTATTGTATCTACTCTCTAATATATGGAAATTACCCTGGAAGTGTAGGGTCATATTGTAACATCATTTTTAAAGCAGAACACCAACTGAACTCACTGAAGAGTTTGGTTAATGAGTGCTATAAAATCTAGCCTATAGTTTTGTCATATGTTTTCTTTCGTTTTCATTATAGTATTGATTGTTTAGTATTGGAAGATTGGTATCAATCCCAATAAATTTGCAGATTAGTCTCTGTTCTCAAACTTCACTGACCTAGTTGCGCAGTCACCGCATTACTAAAATGGATTTTAATAACATTTCCATAAGTAAGTACAACTGACCTATGTTGAAAATCAATGCTTTCTTTGCATTTTGCAAGAATATGCCCTTGCCCCCATATTTCTTAAATCTAATTACATTAGAAAAAAATGTATACACCCAGGACCAGATTTTCACACCAGTGTAAATCTGGAATAACTACACTGAATTGCATGAAGTTTTAAATGGGTATAAATAAGAGCAGAACGTGGCCTAATGTTTTTTGTATTCTATCAGATTGGATAGCAGTGTAATGATGCTTTTAAATATAAATGAACACCCTGCCACATACATTTCTGTTAAGATTTAACTATTTCCAGCTATGTCTTTTAGTATTGCCTACAAATCAGTCAAAGAAGAATAGGTCAACCACACTGCCCTACTGTTTATGTATTAATCATCTGGCAAATAAACCACTCAGTATCCTACCCACCCTCAGTAATATTTGTGATGTAATTTGTTTGGATGCCCAAATGTCACCAGCGTTGATTGTAAAAGATGAAAAAAATGTACTTGCTCAGCACACCCAGCTCTGGGCTAAAATGTAAGCATGAAATCTCTGGTTTATTTTTGTAATAATGTTTACAGCTGTTTAATGACCCTGAAAAGGTTCAGTAGTCTGGTGTTCTCTATTTCTTAACAGGAGTGTATTATGCTGATAACAACCGTAGTTAAACAGTTTCAGCTACCACAATAAGAACAATATTTAATACAAATTCAGTGTGTATTCTGTAAAGTTTCCTCAGTGATACTTGTTTACGAGTCACTTAGAATCAAAACAATCTATAGCTGACTATCTAGAATTTGTCAGTTGACCATATGTGTAAGATACACTTACAAGAATATTTCTAGTGGGAGAAATAAATTCTGAGGGCTAAATCCTAAAAATGCTTATATAGTTGGGAGAACTTTTACACACATGTAAGTGCTTACAGGATCAGGGCATGAAAGAGCATTACATTTAAACATGTGAGCTGGTAATCCATTACTTTGCTTTGTGAATCTTTTAGCTAGCATTATCTGAGATATAACAACATCCCAGCAAAATTTTTAAAATGGTAATTTTCTCTAGTATGGTGAAAATGGGAATGCTGTAGTGGTTCACCATACAATAGGAATGAACTGGTGACTGAACTTGGTTCATTCTGTTTTCAAAAACTAAAGCTAAATATTTTTAAAACTATTTATTATCTAGGGGATGAGGGAGAGGCTTTGATTCCAGCAGAAGAAAACCAGGCTTTTCATGTTAAATTATTGTGTATTGTTGTGACAGGCATTTCTGGTGTCATCATTGTTTTAAATTCCAGTAATCCATTTCAAATACTTTAAATATAATCTGTGTACTCAATTGAAATGGTTAAAGTCAGAATTTTAGTTATTGATATCATGGGATAAAGTCTGGAGGGCAAAAATGTGAGCGAGATCAAAATAGCTATTAGCACCATCAAAGCAATTGAATGGCTCATTGTACCTTTGTATGAAAGATGAGAGAGAGTATTTTGATAATGCGTGTATCCAGGGTGGGTTTCATAAACTGTGAGTACCCTCAGCATGGAAATAGGAAATTGTACAGCTCAAGTAGAAAACTCCCCTCATCTCACATTTTCATTAGCTAGATAATCAGGGCTCAATCCTGCTTTGTCATATATGGCATCTATTGCAACATATGCTGGAAAATCAGTTGTTCTCTAGCATACAACATGGTGAGAATTCAGCATCCAGGACTAGGGGACTCACTTTCATTTAATCTACCATTATATATAGACAGGAAGTGACATTCCTGTCTGGATGAGTGGGGCCAAGTCCTTGCAGAATTACAGTACTGGGGAATGGTCAGTTTGCCAACATGCTATATGCATTGCTAAATTGGAAGGATAGGCGAGAGCTCTGAGTATGACAAAATCATTTAGATAGAAGTAAAAAATGTTACTAAGTTTGACTTTCTTAATTTTTACTCCTGTAGTTAAGCATTCTTAGTATTAACTTATGGTTGAAATGGAAAATCTCATGCTAAAAGAAGTATTGAATCTCTTTGTACAACATTTTTATGAGCAGGATGAATCCTCATCATGGTCTGAGTTTAAACCTTACTCAAATTGATGGGTGTGAATACACCCTTCAGGTAACATAATTCGAAGGATAAGATAATCACAAGCCTCCACCGAACAAAAAAGGATTATGTGAACCCATTCAGGAGTTTTGAACTGTACAGAAGAAAGGGCTTTTGGCTCAATTTTGTGTGTATGTGTGAGAACACAAAACCAGAGAATGACAGAAACAGCCTGAAGAAATCCAAGCAACACCTGCAAACACAGTGTGACCCCAGGGGAAGCTAAAAAGAGCACTTTTGGGTCTGGTACTGGCTAAAGAGGCTTGTAGCTGTGCACAAAGAAGCTATTCCATGGTTTTGGTTCTTGCTGCATTTGGAGAAGCAGGACTTTACACATTCTTTGTAAATGAACAAGATTTCATCAAAGACAATACGAGAATTCATCATCAATCAACTGGAAAATTAGAGTCAAAGACTATTGGAATCAAAAAGGGGAAACACAATATATAAACATAAACTTTACAATAGATGAATTTTAAAATGTTTGTTATCCCATTTTCATTTTGGTTAGGTAAGAACTCAGAAATTTGGATGCTTAGCTAAACACTTTTTGGTTTGGAGAATTAGGCTGTATTACAGTATTACAGGAATTAACTTTCCTTGTCAGTCTTCCCAAATTTGTTGGTTTCAGAAAACCAAGAAAATACCAAGCTGAAACAAATTAGTGGAGAGGCTCACACATTTCTTAACAAAACTTTTTTCTTTAATTTTTAAGCTAAAGTTGAGTTTGTAAACATATATTAACTAACTTCAGAAAACATGAGACTTGATCCTGCTCCTGCTGCAGCTGATGGTAAAACTTCCTATGACTTTCATGTGAGCAAGGTCAGGCCACAGGTATATTGCAATAGTGTATATTAAAAAAAACCAAAAAACCCCAGAAATTTGAAAGCCAGGAAACTTGAATTTCAGCAACCATCCTCAACTCTGATCCTCAGTCTCCGTTCCTTGTTTACCTAATGTATCTTATGGCAATGGCAATGTAACAAAAATGATTTACCATTTGAGCTGGTTGGTGAAAAATTGAAAACTGAAAAATTCCAGCCCAAAATAAAAGATAAAACTGTGTATTCAGAAATGCCACAGTGCCTCATCAGAGTTGTGGTTCAGGTGCCTCAAGCCTCCATTCCCCTCTATCAGTCAAGCGCCCTCGTTGGACTACATTTCCCATGGTGCTCCACAGCCTCCTCTGTTGCTGAGCCACTCCAGTGCTTCGTAACAGAGGTAGTCTGGCTGTAGAGCCCAGGCTGTAGAAGAGAATGGAGGCATGGGGCACCACAGCAACATTTCCAAACTGAAATTTTCGGAACTTTATGATATGTTTTTTTAAGGAAAAGTTGAGGTTTCTTGTTGAAAGCAGACAGTTTTCATGATACATTTCATTCAGTTGAAACCCCAGTTACCTGTGTCTTGGGCTTTAGTGGCCACTTTGAATAGTCTAGGTGGGACAAAACTGCACAAGGCAGTTTCTGGAGGATTGATTCCTAGTGGTTTATGGGGACAGTGGATGAGGCAGGAAGAATGGAGTTTCTAGTTTGATTAATTTGTTTGAGTTCTCTAACGAGTGGAATGATAGATGAGGGAGGGTGTTGTTTCTCTACTGCATATAGATACAGGCTGAGTTGATGTGGACCCAGTAGCAAAATAAGGATAGACACATGCATGTAAATAAGTGGTAGGCAGCACCTTTTATTAAATTTTAATATAGGGGAGGGGCGCTAACCCACCCGCCACCTATACTCTCCTAAACCAGGCTTTTAATTAGTTACAGTGCAGGGGTTACATGACTCTTTATCATATAACCTGTAACCAGCACTACGTTTACAGGGCTCCTTATCATTTAAATGATAATGCGGGGTAGGCTGTCCTCTGCTTACCCCCCCCCCCGGACTTAGTTCTTTCTACCACCACAAGAGGGTGCAGCAGGGCTACAAGGTCTGACCTCAGCCCACCAAGGCCAAAAGATCTCACCCTATCCCAAGGCCCATCACCAAAATCCCAGGTCTTTTATCTCTGGGACCCACTCATTCTATTCTCTTAACGGCGCTGGAAACTGCCCTCAAGTTGTGATGAATAAACCACAGGTAACACCCCAGTACTTCAGTTAGGTACTAAGCGTGTTCTTGCTTATCCCACTGTGGCTTGAAGGTGAGGTGAGGAAGGCAAAAACTGTTCTGGTCTTCTGCCAATTTGCCCATGGGAGAAAAAATTCCTTCCTGATCCCCATAAACAGATGATTGGTTAGACCTGCAGCATCTGTCAGACCTGGTTCCCATTCCTAGTTTGGGGGTGGAATGGTGGAACGGAAATGAAGAAGGCTGCACATGACCCCCATGCCAGGTTAAATGGGGAATGCCAGCCAATCAGTACCCCTCCCCCCCGGCTGGCCACGCAGTACCGGAGACTCCCAGGGGGAGGAGCTACCTATTGTCGCTTGGCAAGTGTCTCCCTCCCTTGCTGCTGGGACTGTCCCCCTTTCACTGCCAACCCCATCAAGTTCTCCCACCTGTTCATGCGGGCGGGTGGCATATGTTACTGTGTTTTGCTGTGAATGGTCAGATAAACAGGAAGAGATTCTAGGTTACACAAGAAGTGTAAGAGAAGGGTTGGTGGTGACCATTGGAAACATCTCTGAGGTAGGACTGGGGGATTTCTGGTGGATAAGGGAGGATGTTGACAAAGAGTCAAAGTTAAAACTGTTTGCTGAACCTCAACTACATATTTCCTTCCTGAAAGACCATTTTAAAAATACATCTCTAAGTACATAAGATTTTTGCCTGGGAATTTCCTTTTTTGTTTGATTTGTGTGTTTGTTTAGAAACTACTTTAAAATGTTGATATGCCGTGAAAGCTTGTTGTGTTTTTTAAGCTCTTTGATCCCTGTTGATGGGACCTCCTGTGCTCTTCAGACTGTGTATGAATGGCAGGTGGACGATGAATTTGGAAATGAAGGTATTATACCTGCTGGGAAGTGAATGAGGAAGTGGCACATGAGAGCGATCACTGAAAAGGTTACACCTTCAAAAGCAGGAGGAGAAGTGCAATCTGCACTGCGGTACTGAAAGAATTACACCTGCAGCAAGATGAGGTGCAGAGGCAGGGGTGAGAGTTGGGAGATGAATAGGAATTATAGAGGTGGCGACAGCATCTAGGCACAGCTGCCAAGGGGCACTGATGCACCATCAGGATCAGGTTACAATAGCTGGATCCCTGAAGCGGGGCAAGCAACCAGTAGATAAGACAGTTAGAGAGGAGAGGATCATAGCCTTTCAATCCAAACAAAAATGGGACTACCTGCATGCCCTTCCTTCATATTTCAGCAGGGAAAAAGCAGTATTGCCAAACCCAAAAGTTTAAAAATTGTCAGACCCAAAAAATCATGAGGATTGATCCGAGGATTGTTTCAGTGATAGATCCACTGATTGATTGATTGAAGTGATTTGGGTCCCATTGCAGGAGCTCTTGCTCCCCAAAATTCTAATTAGTTAATTCTGTGTCCCTTCCAGACCCCCATCTGCCCCTCCCCTAATCTAGCCATTAACTAAGCACCCGTAGCCCCTGTCTCAAGTCTACCCCCTAGCCCCACCTCTGTTCCTCACACACACACACTTGCCCACTTCCCAAGCATGGTGTTGCAGGGATAGAGAAGGGCTGGGGTCAGGGAGGAGCTGACCCATGTTATCACAAGAGGGGAGGGGTGAGGAGGGAGCAGGGTCACCTTGAGCAGCTGATCTCTTCCTGCTCCCACTCCAACACCTCCTCATGAACCAAGAGCAGTTCAAGGGTAGGGGAGGAGGGAAGAATTCTGCCTGTCTCCTGCAGTAGTTCCGATTGGCTGCTGTTCCCCAGGAGGTGGGGAGGGCACCCAATTGTAACGTGTTTTCCTGTGGGCAGGGCTGAATATGGTGTGAGTGTTGGAGCATCTCCTGTCATCGACAGATTGGCCCTAAAATCGAGTTACTGGCTAGAGAGGACAGTGCAGGATATGGTCTGCCTGGCAGCTCCAGCAGGAACTTCCTCAGTGCACAGGAAGCCTGCGGCACCTCCGGGGCCCTCTGCTCCAGGCTCCCCATCCCAGGTTGTCAGAAGGCTTGTGACTCAGTGGCTCTCTTCTCATTCCTCTCCAGCTGCTCTGCTACCCGTCTCCATCTCCCCAGCTGAAAATCTACTGGAAGCATCTAGGCCGCTGTGCTTTTTACTCCTCCTGCCCAAATCTTTCCGGTAAAGGGAGCAGCAGCATTTACTGCCCTCCACAGGAGATATAATTCTACTCTTCTCCTGGGATTCTCTGTTACCTCAGGTTTTGTGGCCCGTGTAAAGTAGTCCTGCTTGCACTCTTGGCAGGGATCTTCTGGGAATTTGGATCTGTGTAAGAAACAGGGTGAGATAAAGATTTCACCTATGCCTGTAGGTATTGCCAATCCCAAAGCATTCAAAAATAATGAGTCAGGTCTCAAACAATCATGAAATTAGTTTAAAAAGTATGACATTTTAAATCAATAATAAGTTTTGTGTTCTTTGTATTAGCCGTGTCTTTTTTGACCCTTTAGATGCACTTAAATCATGTTTTCAAGCATGTCTCTGTGACCAAGAGGGATAAAAACATATTTCTCCAAAAATAAAGAACCCCTATGCTGGAAAGCTATGTTTTCATCACTTGACTTCAGGAGTTGGGGCTTTACGAAAATTATCAAACATTGCAAGACTTGCATCATGCCCTCCCTGATGGGAAATGTGTGTATATGAACTTATTAGCAACCAGGAGCAGGCCTTGAAATAGAAGGGCTTGTTTTTTAGTAGGGAGAAAGAAAGTAAGGTGTGCTGTTGATATGGGTTGGACAGCTGGTGGGGAGAACTTCAAAAATAGCTTGAATTTTTTAGGAAAAATCACTGAGAAACTTTCAACTTTTCAACTGTAGCTGCTACAAGGTTTTTGTTTGTTTTTTTTAAAGTCCATCTTTGAGGAAAAATACTACAAAATAGCATAAACCTCAACAAATATAAAACAAAACCAAGTCCAACAACTGTAGGTTAGAAATGATACTTAGTGTTAACCATCAGTATTAATAAACACCACTGGGATCTGACAGAGTTTTCAAACTTTGATAAGGGATAATGCTAAAATTAGCCAGCTAGTCTCCCTGAAAAAACTTAAGGGCACCAATTCCCATTGAGGTCAACTGAATAAAGCAAACTTGGAGTGTATATATCAAGCTGTTTTTAGAAAAAATGACATTCTAAGAAGACTCTTCAAAAAAAATCTCCTGGATTTTCAAATTCTCATGTCTCCAAGGTGCCTTGTCTGATTAACCTCAAACCTGGGGGGGAATCACCTCCAGCTAGAAACAAACACAAGAAATTGCAAACAGAAAATAGCTTATTGGAAGGAGGTAGAAGGGAAGTAGCGTCAAAATTAGATTTAACAGAAAAGCAAACAATAAAAAAAATTGCTCCCATTCACACATATCTAATTCTGTGTACCTGCGATCTAGTGGATTGAACCCAGCAGGAGAGCCAGGAATTCCATTCATTTACTATGTAGTCTTCAGTGATACTTGAATCACTCTGTATTTGTTTCCTCACCTATGAGAGGCTTACCTATAACCAACTCAGAGGTGTTGTGAATTTATATATGTGTAAAACACTGTTGTACAGAGAGTAAGTGCTAAGTATTATGTGTATTACAGACTTCTACATCTAATCTGTGTGTTTATTTATAAATAATGCTGAATGTTAGAAATGGGTCCAAACACAATCCCTGGATCTGAACACTACTGAACTTTGGAAGAGTTCTGATCTGGATACAAACATGAACTTTGTGGTTCAGGCTCATCTTTAATATACGTCAATGTATATTTCCTCTTTTTCTTTTATAAAATCTTAATCTCAACATCAGTCATCCTGTCAAGGAAAACCAAACAGACCTCCCTATGGACACCAACCATGCTTCTCTTAGACCCCAATCTTGCAAATACTTAAGCACATGTATAAGTTTGCTTACAAGAGTTGTCCCATTGAAGTCTATGGAACTACTCCCATGAGCGCAGTTACAAACATCTTCAGTATTTGCCAGATCTGGGCCTCAGATTGTCTGGCAAGTAGCCATTGTAAAGCAATGTGAGGTTTGGTCTCCACCTGGGCCGAACATGTTGCCTTTGCAGCAATCCTGGTGAGTAAGTTTCTGTGTCCAGACATGAATAATAAGTCAAATCAATCAAATAACTATTCAGTAAGAAGTTAAGGAATTTAGTAATTTTATGGTGGAGAAAGGGTCAGATTATATCTGTAAATAAAACAGATCTTCATTATGTTTCCATCTGACCTTATAGTTTCTTATTGTTCAAAAGTCATTAATGTAAAAGTTTTTATTTTAAATAGAATGTTATAGATACATTATTTCTGAATAGACTAGACAATGTGGCAAGAATAGAATATTATTATGGACAATTATGTGGACCAGCACTGAGCGCTTGTGTTTAACAAACGGCTTTGAGTTCTAATTTTCTGCAGTACACATACTGAAGGTATTATTTGTACTCATTAATGTATGTTGGGAAAGTTATTTAAAATACTTACATTTGTTGATACTTCCTATAGCATACTTCCTATAGCTACTTCCTATAGGATTTTAATTGGTTTTATCTAGTTTTGTATGAGAACTCTTTAAAACAAATCAGAGTCCCTTAAATCACATATATTACCCATCAAAGGACAGAGATATTTCTTTATAAATTTAAAAGTTTTTCTAAGAACTGAAATCTGAAGGGTCTCAACAATGAATTAAAAGATTTAGCAGAAGATAATTTATGCATTTTTTTGATGGTCACAGTTTCAAAATGACAAAAAACGATGTCTTGTAACAAAAGGGTTAAATCTTAATCTCAGAGGTTTACAAAGCTGCTAGTCGCAGTCTCCTTAAAATTTAATATACCTCGTTAATGCTTACTTGCAAACACTGAAGGATTTTTATGATTATAATCATGTGTTACAGCACCTAGTACTGTTTCTAAGCAGCATACTAATCAGCTTAATGAGATATTACTGCACTTTTTGTTGACTGAAGCAAAATCCCTTTTATTGTTCTAAAGCTTGTCCTTTACTTTATTTTTTCCAAAAAACATTATCTTGTTTTATTGTATACCAGTAAATATCATGCCTTCATTTTTTTATCAAATCCTAAAACTATCTTTCTCATTGAGGAATGTGGAATATATTGAAAATGGTTAATAGAACTGAAAGTTATATTTTGTTTTCTGTTTGTGTTTTTTTAAATGGAAATGGGAGAGATGCATAACCTTTCTTTTTCTATAGATTGTAAACAGGTGCAGTTTCACAGGAAATGGAACAGGAGACATTGAAAAGCTTATGCCGCCCCTTTAATAATTAGATATTGAAATTGGCAACATGCTATTTTAAAATACTAATTAATAATTTAAATCAGTAAACATACAGTACAATGAAGGCATTATATAATTAAGAACAAATATGATCACAACTGTATAGTATAATTAGCATTTAATATACTTTTTATTGTTTTCTACTATAATTCCTTTGCATTATTATGTGTAGGTTAAACATACAATGAAAATATTATGTCCACAGATATAGTTGATTCACTGCTTATAACTATTTTGTAGTACAAATCTAAACTATTTCCTTATTTTCAGGGATGGAGGAAGCTAGTTTGTGCCTTGGTGTTTCTTCAGCTGTATCAGAAGCTGACACCCACCTCAACAGTACCATACTTAATGGCCAGTATTCAATGAGCCAGAAGCTGCATCAGATAACTTCACAGCTCAGTCATGCCTTTCCAGAACTCCAAAACAGGCAGAATACTGAGGAGAAGGCATCAGCACCACTAGAAGACAAAAGTCACGTGGCTATTGCAAATCAGCCAATCAGCAGTCAGATGGCACTGTTAGCAAACCAGCTCAATAGAGATGTTGACACCAGTTTGAATGGAAGAGTGGATCTGCAACAATTTTTAAATGGACAAAACCTTGGGATCATGTCTCAGATGAGTGATATCGAGGATGATGCCAGAAAGAACAGAAAGTACCCATGTCCCCTCTGTGGGAAACGCTTTCGGTTTAATAGCATCCTATCGCTCCACATGCGCACTCACACTGGAGAGAAACCATTTAAGTGTCCATACTGTGACCACAGAGCAGCTCAGAAAGGCAATCTGAAGATTCACCTACGTACTCACAAACTTGGAAACCTTGGCAAAGGCCGTGGAAGAGTCCGAGAAGAAAACAGGCTTTTACATGAGCTAGAGGAGAGGGCGATTCTGCGAGACAAGCAGATGAAAAGCAGCCTTTTGCAGCCACGACCCGATGTGAAAGCACAGCAGCATTCACAGCCAACACCTCTTGCAAACTGTAATTTGTCTGTGCCAGCTAATCACAGCACACCTGATATTTTGAACCCTGTCCCCTCTCCAAAGCCTGTCAGTGTCCAGGAAGAAGTAGTAGCTCAGACTGCTGGGTTCAGATGCACATTTTGCAAAGGAAAGTTTAAGAAGCGGGAAGAGCTGGACAGACACATAAGGATCCTGCACAAGCCTTACAAGTGTACTCTGTGTGACTTCGCTGCCTCCCAGGAGGAGGAGCTGATTAGTCACGTGGAGAAAGCTCACATCACTGCGGAGTCAGCCCAAGGCCAGGGATCCAATGGGAATGGAGAACAATCTACCAATGAGTTTCGCTGTGAGGTGTGTGGCCAAGTATTTAGCCAAGCCTGGTTCCTCAAAGGCCACATGAGAAAGCACAAAGATTCGTTTGAGCACTGCTGTCAGATTTGTGGTAGGCGCTTCAAAGAGCCTTGGTTTCTTAAAAATCACATGAAAGTCCATCTGAATAAATTATCCGTAAAGAACAAATCTCCTAATGATCCAGAAGTTCCTGTATCCATCAGCAGTATGTCACAGGAAGCTCATGCAAACTTGTATTCACGATACCTATCATGTTTGCAAAGTGGCTTTCTTCCTCCAGACAAAGCAAGTTTAAGTGAACAAAATCAGATTTATAACAAAGGAGATTTGCCCATGAAAGAGAAAGAAGTTCTGGGGAAACTCCTTTCACCCATTTCTGGCATCGGCCACAGTATTGCTGAAGGGGATAAACATTCTTTATTAGGCTGTCTCAATCTGGTGCCTCCTCTGAAATCCAGCTGTATAGAAAGGTTACAGGCTGCTGCCAAGGCTGCAGAGATGGATCCAGTAAACAGCTATCAAGCCTGGCAGCTTATGGCGAGGGGAATGGCCATGGAACATGGCTTTTTGTCTAAAGAGCAGCAGATACAGCGCAGCCATGAAGACACTTTGGCAAATGCTGGAGTTATGTTTGATAAGGAGAAGCGGGAGTATGTGTTAGTAGGAGCAGATGGCTCTAAGCAGAAAATGCCTGCTGATTTGGTTCGCAGCACTAAAATGGGCAATCAGAGAGACTTGCCAAACAAAGTAGACCCTTTAGAAGGCAGTCGAGATTTTTTGTCACATGGTATGAACCAGGGACTTGATTATAACATGCAAAGTCATGGGAATGTGAAAGAAAAGCCAACTGAGTGTCCTGACTGTGGAAGGGTTTTTAGAACATACCACCAAGTTGTTGTTCACTCCAGGGTACACAAGAGAGACAGAAAAGCAGAAGAAGAGATAATTCAAAGTAGCCTCGATGAGCGACGTGGGTCTGGAAGTGATCAAGAGTCTCAGTCTGTCAGCAGGTCGACAACACCAGGGTCCTCTAACATTACTGAAGAAAGTGGAGTAGGTGGGGGTCTCTCACAGACAGGAAGTGCACAAGAGGACAGTCCACATCCTTCCTCACCTTCCTCTTCAGGTATGCTAACTTATCCATCACCAATTTTGACTGAGAAATTAGATGCTATAGTTTAAATGACAATAATTTAGTATTTTATACAATTTACCAGTGTTATTCCTACTTACAGTTCCCAAATAGTTTGCAGGGCTGTGGTGCTGTGTGCCAGAGCATGGTATTTTGGGTTCTCTTTTTTAAAATCCCTTCACACTTTTTAAACGAATTCTCACTTCACCTGTGGATATTTTTCATGGTCAAACTTTTCCTGGCCTTTCAGCTATCTCTTCAGCTATGCCACAAGTGGCAATGTACAAGGTCTGTGCTTTCACCAATGAAGGTATCGCTTGGGGAACCCCTTTCTCTGGGGTTCTAAAGCTCTTCTGTTATATCCCTGCTTGCTCTCTCTTCCAGACCCTACTATTGCCTCCAGGTGGAAAGGTGAAGCAAGCTACTTACTTTAAGCTATAGCTCAAAGGGGTATATTGTATTGGCCACCAGCCCTCCTGAGAGAAGCAGCCTAGTCCCAATCCCCAAACAACTCAGTTATTTAGCTGAGATATGCACTGCCACCAGGTCACCGTGCTGTCTAGAACAACAACAAAAATAAAATAAAATCCATTATTAGGTTTTTTTACATAATTTTCATTTATATGCTTATTTTAACATGTATGCATCCTTCCATTTATTCCATGTGTATTTGAAAGTACAAGAAAAATAGAAATTGAACTGAAACATTTTAATTGCATTGTATGTCATGTTAACTTCCTGTGTATAAAATAGCAAAACAGATAATATTTCATTGAAGATGTCTATAAAATATTGAGCTTCCTGGTACAATTTTTAAAGTTACTAGCCTATGACTGCTGAAATAAAATCTCCAAGTAATAACAGGTAAGATTTCTGGCCTCATCTATATTTCCAATGCCACTTACTAATGGATAGTAAATTGAAAGTTATATCTTCAGCCCTTTATAAAGAAAGCACCTCACTAATACTGTAATCATTCTGCAAGGCTAACAACAGAGGAAATCATGCCATAACAAATACTCTGTTACTAATGGCAACATTGATTTCTGCAATCAGCCATTAAGTCTAGAAAATGAAAGACAGTTTGAGGTACCTTAAGGCATTACGTTGCCCACTGTTAAAGATCTGGTAGCAGGCTGTTGAGGGTAATTCTTTTTAGTTTTTTTCCCCCAGTTTCGATAAATATTTTAGTATTGGAGGCAATTCACTGTTACAGTTATTAAGTATATGCTAGTTTATTTTTGTTGTTCTTGTCATGCTCCAGTATACTCGACTTCTAAGGCCAAATTAATATAAAAATAAAGTGTTAGTTTGCAGGCTTATTACAAACCAGTGAAGAAATTGTTAAGACACATAAATCTGCACTCCACATTCCACAGATTCCTATAGTACTTAATGTTGTTGTTTAAATACCCATGAAACACACTGTCTACTCTTAGAGTCATAGCCTCATTTACAATTTATTACTGGTGAGACATATTAGAAAAAGCTATGTAGGAACAAGGGTAACAGGCAAGAGCTAATTTCATACTATATATAGTTGTTCGTATTGTTTTAAGAGGGTTGAAAATATGTCAGGATAAAGAAAATTATTTTTTTCAACTTGTTAAAATCCTAAACATTATAAAAAAATTATTGCTGTACTTTTAATGTATAAAGTGTCACCTTTGTTTCAGTATAAAAAGCATGACCATAAATGGGTTTGAAGTAAGTGATCCGTAAATCATTTAGCTAAATTCTGTGAGAATTCTTCCTGGGCTTTTAGAAAAGTTTAGAGGATAACAAGAAGAGAGTCTCAGAACTTCTGAGTTTTCTGAATGACATTGAACTAACCATAGATTTAAATAATTAAAAAAAAAAAAAAGAAAAGAAAAATAAAAGAAAGCGGAGGCACCTGAAAGGTAGAGTTTTTGAATTCCAAACGTTCTGGTTCATTAAATGAATTGTTTGAGAGTCAAGAGATAACATTGCAATGTTATTCTCTCTGCTGCCATTCATTTAAAATTATTATTAACTAAAACTCGACATCTCATTAAAACCATATATTTTCACTTCTGCGATGGTTATATTGATGCATTTAGAGATGGAAGCAAAATATGTGCAATAACAACTTGTGGCTTTTATACTGGAGAATATTGTTAATCATGCATGCTGGTTGATTAATTTCTGATTGTCTTCTTTAGTCTCTTACAATGAAAGCTAAAAAAAGTCTGTCAATATAATATACATTTCATATGTATAGATGCAAGGATTTTGAGAACTTCTTTATCAGATGAAAACAATATAGCATTGAGTTTTACATTAATAAAGTCCAAATATTCTTTCGTCCTCTACAATTAAATATGTTGCTGCAATGTTTCTACTGAAATAATTTTATCACTGTATAATGTGTATTTTATCACTGCCTGTGAAAGATATACCTGTACAATACAATGAAACTAGATTTTTCAAGTAATGAAGAATTAAGTAGTCATTGAGGCTTCTATTAAGAAATTACTGCAAAACACAGTTTTACAAATTTCTCAGCCTGTATAACAATGTCTCAAAACTTAATTTGCATCACTTGATTCTTTTTTGTTGAAAACTG
>NC_134217.1:21746038-21771038 GCF_965140235.1 Caretta caretta
CCATTAGGCTTCCTAATAATTTCTTACCTGTACATCACATAAATCTTTGTAAGTGAAAACTGAACTATTTATGTCTTATCTAACATTGAGGTGGGGGAGAGGGTATTTATCAAAGACCAGTTGTATCATTTTCCCTTTTAATAATCTAACAAAACTACACACAGAGGGACAGAAGCAAATCTCAAAAGACTTTTTGAGACTTATGCATAGAAAATCATCAGCACTCTTAAATACTTTATTCTTTCCTCGGAGATTTTTGGAATATTGTGTATGATCTCACTGAGACCAATAGGTGATTCAAAGATACTTGTGAACTATAACAAAAGCAAACAGCCATTTTTTCATCATTTGAAGGGAAGTCAAGAAGAAAGAACAGAAGAAAAATACTTTTGATTTTGAGTGTTAACTGAAGCATGCTGGTTACATGAGAATCATGTATATTTAAAGAGGAAAAATTACAGAAGTGAAAGTTGGCCATTACCACTCTGAGTCTGTCCAAGAGGTTCTATAAGTTTTATTTAGATTTTATGGACTTAAGTAATTTAATGTTATTTGTTTGTAAGTCTTTCTAAATCAAAAACATTTCTGTTAGAAAGGTATGTTTCTGCTGTTCTCCCACAAACAAAATAAATAAAACAATGACTTTTGAAGAACTTTGTGTCAGTTCTTCTTTCAAATGATCTATTATTCTTGAATTTTATTGGCTTTCATAAAATAATTACAACACTGGTACAACAGGGAACATTAAGTCAACATGGAACCACACATACCACATAATGGTATCAGAGATACCACAGTTATTTGCTATTCTATGTAGAAGAAGTATTGTGGTTGCTCAGATACCACTGTGTAGTAAGTATATGTAAATGTGGATTTTCTGGTGGTGACCATTGTATTGTACTATAATCAACGTTGGTTTTGTTATAAGAAAGGGAGGAGGCCATCACTGACAAGGACAAGCAATAGTGAAGTACAAATGCATTTTACTACTGTGTTTTGGGGTGGCTCTGTGAAGTCTGGTCACTAAAAACATTTTATACTTTGACAAAGAACAAACTCACTTGCACTGATGTGAGAAGTACCAGGGGAAATGACTTGGACATTAATATAGCATGGTGTACATTCTGAAGTTCAGCCAGGAAAATGGACACAACTGAACTATTGCACAAAGAGCCTTGTGCTTGTGCTTATCTATTGCCAGACTATATTTACCTACTCACAGAATTCAATATATTTTGTATTCATGTTTCACACAAAGAGTTTTACATTTATGAAGAAAACTGGTCTTTGGTAAGCCTTGAACCACCTGGCTTCCTTCATATTTTGGCTCCATTTGGGAGACCATTCCAGAGGCTGCTAGGATGTGGAGAGAAAAAAAAACCCCATAAAACTGCTGAAAGCCCAAAACCAACGGTCCATCCTTTGTCTTCCACTGAAAGGACTGTGACAAGGCCTGGAGCTATTTTAGTGGCAGATAGAACTGAAGAACTTGCAGCTGTTGGTGCAATTGATGCTCATCAACTTGCAGCCAATCTCCTCTCAAATCCTTAGTGGTGAACAAAACTAGACATTTCAAAGGTGACTCAGAAGTGCAGTGTAGTGACCCTGGCTCAAATGCTGAGTCTGTTGTGGAGGGCCGTTAATATTAAAGTTGGAGCCTAGTGCGCTTATTGCATATACCTTTCCTTTTCTGAGCAGGAACATTGAACAATCTCATCAACTATATGAACAAAATCAAATACTTATGTGTCAGATATACACAGCTGTATTTGTGCTGTTGCACTATCCAAAGAACATATTAATGGCTTTACTTAGCATGAGTTGCAAAAGCGATTCCTTACAAAGAACTTGTATAGCATTGCCAATGAAAAGTGTTCTTTTCTTCAGTGTTTTCTATATTCTCTCCTTCTCTTTTACAGAAGCCTGGACTAATATAACTTCAGACAATGTAGGGCCTGATTCTCCACTCCCTTTCACTTTTGTGTAGTCATTTACACCTCTGCAACGTAAGTGGAAAATGCTACCACATCAGAACAGTAGCATTTTGCATCATGTTTGTACTCCTTCTGCAAGGTACAAATGTCTACATAAGGTGAAGGGCAATCGAGGATTGGAACCATGGTATATATTTATTATGATATTGGTAATATAGAACACCATATTTATTTTTATTTCTCCCAAAAAGTATATAAAAGGATGTCATTTGTGGTATTTCTGCCAGCTATATTAAGCCGCAAGTGGCCAATCATGCTTGTACATTCATGCTGTGCAATCAGAGGGTAGGTGAGTGGGACCTCTTCCACTGATGTTGCCTTATTGTGGTTTCTACATAATTTCTGCTCTGGACATAGTCTGTCACTTGAACCAATGATGCCTGGCTTTAGGCACCTACCGCTTCTAGTGGAGGGCTTCCAATTGATTAAGCATTTTTATATTATTTTTTGCAACCCTAATTTTTATTTCCTGATATGACTTAAAAAGTATTGTTGACTTGAAATAAGCTTGCTGAGGCTAGAGAGCCTAGAAAGAGGGCAAGCTTTTTTTAAGTTTAAGAAAAAAGCAAAAACCAGCAACAAAAACCCAAGTTTGTTCATCAGCTGAATTCTTACTGCTCTAGTCTACATTTGAAAGGATTCTTTGACCAAAGAAAATATCAGACATTAAGTAGCAGAGGGTTAACTTAAATTGTAGAGTAAATTTTGGCAAGCAGACAGCAATGTTTCAAAACCTTGTGTTTTCATTGTTGCTGACTCTGTTCGAGGAAAGGTCTGTAGGAGAGAAACCAAACAGAAAATGAAGATTACCACAGTGGGAGTAAATATACAGAATGTCAATTTTTTAAAAAGTATGTCAGACTCTTACAAAAATGTGGTAATTTGCAGCCTTGGTCTTTGCTAAGCAATCTGCAAACACCTACTGTACAGTAGGTGGTATTATAGAAACCTCAAAATCTCTCTGATAAATTTACAGGAATTCCATAAGTTCTTGCAAAATGTTACATGAAGCACCTTTTAGCTGATGGTTTTGTGCAGACCTCCATACTGCTGAAAGGAAACAAATCATTAACTGCAACTAAGACCTGTATCTTATTTAAGGCAATGGATTGAGTTATTCTCAGTTACATAGATGAAACTACACTGAAGTCCATAGAGCTGAAACCAACAGGTTGTATTAACGTAAGTGGGAGGAGAATTTGCTCCAAAGTCTTAAAGACATAGTAGCTCATATTTGCAATTACATCCAAAATACCTGTTGGACATGAGTATCTTCCTGATCTGCATAGTACCTGAAAATACTGTGGAACAGGTGGACTTTTTCTGTAAGGAATTCTTTCTCAGTCCACCCTATAAACATTTTTACCTTAGAAGGATGAGTGAACAGTTGAGTAGGTAATAGAAATTATGTAGATGTTTCAATCATAGACACTGTATTTTCAGCTGTGTAGCGAACAATTACATTGTACCTATTTATTATTTTTATAAGAGTAAAGGACAAGGAAATGACCCACAGTAGTTGCACAGATAAAGCAAGGAGAAAAGAGCAATTCTCTAATCCTACTTCCTGGTCAGCATTGCCCTCTGAGGTGTGCATGGGAAGGGCAGATTTGTAATCTGGGAAGTGTTCCAGATTAGTTATTGGTGATTTCTTTGTTGTTGCTCCTCATGGCACCAATGGTTGAACTAAGTAGGCACTTTACACTGGATGACCTATGCAGGATTTCTCAGTCTGTCACAATGCCACCAGCAACACTGAAGGTCCTCTCTAAAAACCTGGGTGTTTGCTGGAAAAGATGTGCCATGCTCAAAAGACCCAGGTTATCCATACAGTCAATTGCATTCTAAAATGGAATGTGTGCACTAACATTTCAATTACCATTTTACTAAACTCATACTGTGGGATGTTCCAGGAGTATGTTCTGTTGCGTGAGATGTACTTGGCCTACACATGGGAGCTGGGAGGAAATGGAGGAAGAAGAAGATGACACTTTGTTTATAAGATCATCCTTCCACATATCTGTGCCTGCATGGGTGGAAAAAATTGTTTCAGTTCTTTCCTTGAGATATGGATCATGCCATGTTGCCAGCATATGGACGTCCCTTTCAAATATTCCTCAGATTGTGAACACTAAAGGCAGATAAGGTTTTACATCAAATTTACTGAAGATGTACCTCCATATCTTTTAAAATTTGGCTTGCATTTTACCTGAGAAGCTGCAAAATTAAACAAATACTTGCACTATCTGTATACTGCAAACTTCTGGAATGAGCATATAATATTGAGAAAAAATAGTAACTAAATAAGTGATAAAATTCTAGTAAATATAAAGGGCTCTTGGTCATGGCATCCTTGTGTAGCATTTTTTGCTGCATATGCTGTGCTGATGTCATTGTCTGATGTAGTACATCTAAGACTTAGACTTGGGTCCTGATTCTCATTTACACTATGCCCCCTTTGTACTGCTTTAGCAGTGTAAACGGGCCTAAAGTGGGTGTAAATATAATATATGCATACATCGACCCTCCTTTACACTATCTGAGTGGTGTGAAGGGCCTGTGGTGTAATTGAAAATCAGGGCCTTGAAGTTAAGGCACATTCCTCCTGCATCAGGTTTACCATTTTCAGAACTTTTGGGGCTGCATGGATCATGAAGTTAGTAAGCCAAATTCAATCCTGGTAAAACCTCATTAATTTTAATGGGTTATATCAGGGATGAGTTTGGTCCAGTGATTTGGAGCTAAGAGTGGGAATATTGCTTGGCTCCTTTCCTTAACCTTCTCTTCACGAACACTCAGAGATGATCCCTTCAGCAATGTTACTGAACTCTTACTGCAGCTTTCCTTTCCTAACTCTAAATAGCCATTTGAAGCTTTCCCACCCTTCTTCTCAGGTAAATGGGGCTGGAGTTACACAGTGGTTCTGTGTATGTTCTTTACTCTGTGAACAAAAAAAAAATTCTTGAGTTGCTGTTTACCTCTAAACGATCTTTAATTATCAAGTTGTTTAGCTGAGAAGAAAGAGAGACTATCTCTTTGTGCTGCTGAATAGCATCACTCTTTTTCTCAAGGAGGCATTAGACACTGGCATAATATTGTTATTCATTAGGTGATCTCTTGCCTGGTAGTACCTCAGTGACACTGAACTTGAAAGCAACAAGAGCACAAGTGCTAGGATGCCTGGAGATTACTGACTGTCCATATCTTTTTGAAGCAGCCATCCAAGATAATTTTAAAAAGGCCTTAACAATGAGTAGCCACCCCTGTTGAGGTAATTTTCACTTCTGCAATATCTGCCGGTTTTCTGGTCCACCTTAGGCTTTTGCCATCACTGTTACAATGCGGAAAGCCAGGCCCTACCTAGCAATGACAGCCATATTCAATCATTTAAACGTTCATAAAAATAGCACTGCTGCTGGTAGAATAGTATCCCCAACGTGTTAAATCCTTTCCAAACATAAAAGAAATCATAGTTCCTGACGTGAAAAATGTACAATAATGAATAAAATAAAATTTTAAAAAATCCCTTCTCCATTCACAGAATACGCAGTGCTGTGCAGTAATCTTCATTTTTATAGTTTGCTAATTTACTCAATACATTTTGGGCTTTTTGTGTTATTTGTGAACAGCTCACCCTATTTTCAAACTTATTAACTGTATCTGTTTCACCCCAAAGTTTCTATGGATAATTCTTGGTCTGGTCTTAGCTGAATCACAAGCAATTTATTATGAGTTTCAAAATCTGAGCTGTTTTGATTGGACAAATTAGTCATATAGTATGTTTTTTCCCCTGATTGGGTAAGCATAACTTTTAGAATCTGTGTGAATACTTGAGATTAAAAATTCATTTTTTCCATCAATATTTGCAATATTCTCTTTACATGTGCTGTATCGGTAAATATTCCTGCTTGTCCACTCATTTTCTGGAATATTCATGATGAGCAAAAAATGGGGTGCAAAGTCAGTCAAAGCATATTCAAACAAATATTCATTCTCCACACACTTTCCAAACTCAAAATTCCATAGCTGTTTTCTCTCATATTTAGAGAGGAAAATTGAAAGGAAGTGTATGTTTGCTTACGTAAATCCACAGATGGGATCACTTGTGTCTCAGTAAGAGAGAAACTAAAATGGCTGCTGTATCATAAACAATTTAAGGTTAAGAATGGCTTATGAGACAAAGTGTTTCCTTTACTTAATATAAAACCAGTAATAAAAGATTTAAGAATACATTCCACTTCAAAAGCCTGATAAAGATGGTAGAGGTGATGCTAATTCAAGAAATGTATAGATAGCTTAGAGATGGGTAGACCTTAAACATATTCATTGTGAGCTACATATTTTAATGCTTATGCTCCATCTTCCCTCTACTTCCCAGTCACACCACATAATGTTCCTATAGCAACTACAGCAATTGATTACATAGAAAAGTAATATTCGGAAAGTATTTAGTGTATATTTAGTCATTGCATTGCCCTTTTAAATAAGACAGTAGAACCATGTGATCAACCAGCTCTCCACAGACTATTGTATCAATAGACCATTCCATCAACCACCATGGACCAAAACTTAGGAACTGTTGGCCTAGAGTAAGCAAGCATGTATCAAAAGATTAGTGCCGTATTTGCAAGTCCTTACAGAGAACTGTAAAATTCATGGATAGAAATAGATTCAGCAGGGATAAAGTTGAGACGTCTGTAACGGAAATGTTTGCCTTTGTACTTATTGTTGTTGCCTTTGTACAATAATATGTTTTCCCTGAGGGTGTTTGAGAAATTCGATCACAAAATAGAAAAAGAATGTTTGTTCTGAGTAAAGTTTGGAAGAATTGTTCTGATGACACCTGTAAAACATAATTATAACTCCCATAGATGTTTTATCTCATATTTAGAGAGGAAAATTCTTTGCCTCTAATCTCAGGTGCATACCTGTGGAAGGTTTAGATTCCTTTAACTAGTATCAAAGTAATGATAACAGTGTGCAGCTGCTAACTGTCTTTTCCTTGTTGTTACTCACCCAGCTGTTTAGAAAAGAAGAAAAATTGAGAGAATATCTCTAATCAGCCATATGGCACAAAGTTTTATTTGCCACAGTGAGTTAAAATGTACATTATTGGTCAGCGTCCTAGATGCAAATTTTGACATAGCTTTTTGGGAATACCTGTGAAAAAAGGAACAGAGAATTAGATATATTTAATTCATATTACTTTATATTAACTATATAAATACTTACTGTTATCTCAATGGTATGTCTGCCAGTGGATATTGCTGTACCCTAATCGAAGCAGAGAGATAATATACACATAGTATGCAATCCAAGAAAGGAGTGTTTAAAGTACAGTGCCTACTACAAAACAACCATCCTACCCCTCAGCTAGTAATAAATAGGAACCAACTGTTCAGTTGAAAATGACTTATGTGTGATAGGAAGGTCTGAAATACACTTTACAGTATTCTTGGTATAGTTATAAAGTGATGAATATATTAAGGAACCACATGGACAGCACCTGTCCTTCAGTACAAAGGATTGAAAATCAGTCAAGTTTAACATTACTTTGTTTTTAACAGGTAGGACAGGTACTATATGGCTAACAATTTAGACCCAGGAGATGACATTTCAGTTTGGTGTGGTTTCTTCACATACCATGACTTAATTTGCATACTGTATAATTTGCCATATTGGATAAGCCCATTGGTCCCTCAGGTCTGGTGCTTATAGTAGTAGCCAATACCATCACTCTACATCCAGAATGTACCCAATCAGTGCAGTCCTTGGTTAAAAAAAGGGCTTTCATTTTGCCCTTATTTTAAGTTACACAAGAAGGCCTGGGGTTGAAGAAGGTCTGTATGGAAGACCAGACTGTTTCTGAAACCTTTTGCATGAGAACTGAGGAAAGAATGCATGTGTGGTGTGGGTGGGTCTGCTTTCTACAAATTGCAATATGACATGAGTCATTGAGGGCCTGAGTTTGAAAAGGTGGGCCTAATTTCTGTGGACACTTGACTATATTTATATGTGCATCTGGCCAGCTGGATACTCACTTGGTTATTGTTGGTTATACTCACAAGGACTCCTCGTTGTTTTTGCGGATACATACTAACACGGCTACCACTCTGAAACCTGTCACTTGGTTCTTGTGACTTCAGACACCCCGTTTGGGGTAATTACGAAGAAAACTGCTTGTGGAAATTAGGCACATACATTAGCACATCTAACTTTTTCAAAATCATGTCTCAAATCCTAATCTGCAGGTATTTTAGGTGGATGGGTATTCTAGTGATGCTGCTCATCCCAATACTAAGAGAAAGTTTTTTCTCCATAAGCCATTCACAGTGATGCTGTCAGAGCATTATTTAAAGTCACATTCTAATTCACTGGTTGAGGTTTCTTGATGATTTCACATCTGGGTGCCAAATCCTAGAGGTGTTGAGTTAGGAAATTATTATTTTGGATAAGAAAAGACAGTTTCTCAGTTTTACTGCTAACAACAATCCAGTGTATTCTATTTTTATTGTTAAAACATAAACACATTTCTATTAACAGCTCCGAATAGTGTAGTCCAGGTAGGGAAATTAACTCTCCTGTATTTTAAGCAATATCCTTTTTGTGGTGCCTATTGTCTATGACTTGTATCCAATACCGTACTAATAAATGTTTCATAAGATAAAAACTATGTTTTCCTGGAATAGCCACTCAAGGGATCCTGCACTATCCTTCTAATATATAATTTGATACCATGGAGTGTTTGTGATCTCTGAAAAAATAAGTGTTGTCTCATATTATCCATATGGTTGTTATTTATTTCCTTGAAGTACAGGTGATCACCCTCCAGCAGGCATTTGTTGTACTAAGAAGCACTATAATTCAAAATACCACTAGGATATTCAAACTAGTATGTGCAAATATTCTGAAACAAAATGTGCTTCTGATGCCCGTACTTCCATCCTTCCCATTGCTTCCTGCTCTAGATACTTAACAGGCTTTGACCATATATTAGACTTTGTCGGATGACTTCATTTTTAGTTGCTTGTGGCATATTACATAGTGATATTCACAGTGCAGTTAAGATGATTCCTGCAATTTCCACTGTCAGGCGCTTATATTGTTATCCTCTGGAATTAAGAACTGCTGTTTTCATTGCACTATTGCACTACTCAACCATATGTTTTAAAAATACAAAATTAGAAGAGATTTACTTCATCCAATTAAAGTTCAATCCTTCATAATTTTTTCTACTTAGTTCCATATTCCATTCATTGTGAATTATTTTACTATAGAAATGGATGTCAAAATTTTAAATGTATACTCATCTGAGAAAAACAGTTGTAAAATTGGAGAAATTTCTTAGACGTATTTTGGCAGAAAATACCATTACAATTGTCGGTTCACATTGCCTGCCTTGTATTCTATAATAGCTAGATTTGGGATGGAAAATGGTCTATGGCATTTTAACATCTATTTTTACTACCCGTTTCCATCAAAAATGCACTGTTTTATATCAGGATCTTTCTAAGCCCTCCTTCCCACATATTAAGAGATTTTGCATGCCCGCATGGCAGAAAATGACTTTCTACTCTCCTTCTCTGAATAGGGGAATAAAACAACAGAAAACATATACAAAATGTTTCCTCCCATTCTTTACCTTTTCAGGTATGGCAGCCCTAGGGCCCAAAATGTTCCACTCAAATGACTGCCATGCATATTATGAGAGCACCTGAAATAAAATGAAATTATTACAGGATCTAATAATGCAATGGTTGGAATGGTCAAAATGCAGAGAAGTGAGTGAATGAAGCTGAAATTCAGCTATGTAACTTATCCAAAGCACAGGGATGAAATGTAGCTCATATCAAGTAATATTGGTAAAAAAAAATAAAATGACCCTTTTTTCTTTATGAAAAATATTTGACTTCCATAAGAAACTGATGTCATCATAAAAAAACAAACAAACAAACAAAAAACACTACTTCCTAACTGTTACAATCCTGCCCAATGTCTTTGCTTTATTGAAGGGTGCCAAAAGATGCTGCTGTCAAAGGACTCTGGCATCTTTGAGTTTGA
Source organism: Caretta caretta (assembly GCF_965140235.1). Taxonomy (NCBI): domain Eukaryota; kingdom Metazoa; phylum Chordata; order Testudines; family Cheloniidae; genus Caretta; species Caretta caretta. Next base: position 21,756,094 of record NC_134217.1, read on the forward strand.
TATGCTACCTGGAGTGTAGAGAGAAATTGTCTCCTTGCTGGGCCACTCCACTTCTAGTTGGATTGAGATTGCTGACGGACTCTCCTTGGAGAGTTTATTTGTGGTCTGGAACACAGAATCTCAGAACTCTTACTCCACTATACAAGAAGAAAATGGAAGGTGAAAATTATCATCTAATATAGTCCTTATTAACTACATTGTCCACAGGATAATATACTTCAACAAAAGGCAAGGGACATTTGCCTTACTTCTGGTGATGCTCAGTTGAATGCTAGTGCACGACTGCAGGTGCAGAGGTGCAGAATTTTGGGGGCTTGACTCTGCTCTCAAGCACACTAGCCTAAATGAGAAACTTCAGAAAGTCAATTGAATTATGCCAGTGTAAAACTAGTTTGTCAGAAAAGAATCAAGCCCCAAATCTTCTTTCTTCAGGATAGCCTAGCATAGTGTCACTTGTAGTAATAATCCTCAATAATCCTGGTACTATATCTGTTCTATACAACCTCCTTGTAGGTGTACTTGGATTATAAATCCCAAACCACCATCCTTCTAGATGTCAAATTATATGATAGGTCAGGATTGATGACACCTTTTGTTCAATCGCCCACGCAGCATGCACATTTTCCTTTCTGGGTATAGAGCAGGGGTAGGCAAACTTTTTGGCCTGAGGGCCACATCTGGGTATGGAAATTGTATGGTGGGCCATGAATGCTCACAAAATTGGGGGTTGGAGTGCGGGAAGGGGTGAGGGCTCCGGCTGGGGGTGTGGGCTCTGGGGTGGGGCCAGAAATGAGGAGTTCAGGGTATGTGAGGAGCTCCGGGCTGGGGCAGGGGGTGTGGGCTCTGCAGTGGGGGTGGGATGAAGGGTTTGGGGTGAAAGAGGGTGCTCCGGGCTGGGACCAAGGGGTTGGGGCACGGGAGACGCTATGGGGTACAGGCTCCAGTTGGCTCTTACTTCAAACAGCTCCCAGAAGCAGCGACATGTCCCCCCCCTCCCCGGCACCTGTGCGGAGGCACAGCCAGATGGCTCTGCGCACTGCCCCATTTGTGGGCACAGCCCCTGCAGCTCCCATTGGCCATGGTTCCCAGCCAATGGGAGCTGCGGGGGCCGTGCTTGGGGCCGGGGCAGTGTGCGGAGCCCCCTCATTGCCCCTACATATAGAAGCCAAAGGGGGGACATACTGCTGCTTCCAGGAGCCATGCAGAGCCATGGCACGCATGGAGTGAGGCAAACCCCTGACCCCGCTCCCTAGCTAGCGTACGAGAGCGGGGCAAGCTCCTGACCCCACTCCCCCGTGAGAACTCGAGGGCTGGATTAAAATGTCTGATGGGCTGAATGTGGCCCCCGGGCTGTAGTTTGTCCACCCCGGTATAGAGGCCCTTTTTTGAGATGTTAATATTCAGCTCTCTGGGATTTTTAAAATCATATTTACAGACTCTCAGACTGGCTGCTATGTCATTGGCAAAGTTCAAAGTTAAGATGAGAATAAGAAAGTTACTTTGGTTAGTCTATGTGCATAAAAGTATCAGCTCAAGGTCTCTTTGCCAGCCAGTGCTCTGTTTATTGTTTGGTGGTTGAGGTCATTCAGTACCTAAACATGTCCTTTAAGAATCTCTTGATGACGGAAGTCATGCTCATACTGTACTGTGTGTCTGAAGTCAAAAAGCAGAGCCATGCAAACTGGGTGACTTAGAGTATAAAAGTCCTTGAAATTAGCCTTGGTTTGGGCATGAACTTCTGCAAAGAAGTAGTGATTTGCTAAAATGTGTTCGTTTTCATGAGTTGCCCATAAAAGCTAATTACAAACATTTTTGTTGTACAAGTCAACTTAATATTTATCCTTTGTCCCTGACTGGGTCGGCTGATCTCATGTGATCAGAAAGGTTAGCCTGGTTCAGCAGAATCCACTTTTATTTGTTTTTTTAAAGGAAGAGAATTTGTGTGTTAGTTGAGCTCCATAACTCATCTAGAAAAGTCAGAAACAAACTGTGTGTGTCTGACTATGGTGGACAGTGATATTCAGTATATCATTAACCTCTTCGATACCTCCTGTTACTGAGAATTACATTATTTATTTATTTTATTTTATTTTACTTTTTGGCTCACATAGTGATTATATCCCATGGTTAAAAGTGGAAATTTGCTTCCTTGAGATCAGATTTCTGTGGTTGCAATCAGAGCCAAATCATAGTCTCTTTTTCCAGTATTGGCAAATCAATATAAGTAGGTGCTAATGCATTAAAACCAGATCTTTCATATGGGTTCCCATGGGAAGAATGGGTTTGTTCACGTTGTTGAACTCTGACTCCTGTAAACTAGTTTTCATACACAAACTTGTGAATTTAGGTAAAGCTGAACTTGAACCTGAACTATAGCTCTAAAGAAATGCCTTGACAGGTCCCATAAACATAGCCACAAATGTGTTGGTATTGTGTTGGGTGATTTTTTTGGCTCTAGTTACAGATGCTGGTTAAGATGCCTTGTTGAAGTTTCAAAGTAAGTCACGACACTCTCATCTTAGTAGCCTCAGTTTTACCAAGGAAAGGTACCACTATCACCTCTTTCTGCTGGGGAAGACTATTCAGCTGTGCTTGCTCGAATTCACTCCTAGACATAAGACTGCATCCAGCCTCCTAGGATCAATCTCCCCATCACTTCTGATCTTAAATGAACTGACTTTGATTCTGCTCATACACAAATTTCTCAAACCATGGAACAGCTTAACATGCACATTTTGTGTTTACACTTCTTATCTCTTACCAGGATCCATTGTGGCCGTTGCGACCAAAGGAATGTCCCATGGAGATATTCTAGTCGAGGCTTGCACCAGAGCTTCACCGACTGTTTCCAAAAGACCCTGTTCAAACAGAGCCATGTATTGTTGCTCTAGCACTCTATCAGTTCTTGAATCCATTTCCAAGTTATTTCTGGGAGTTTTCACTGAAGCTATGTCAAAGGAATCATTCTGCAGGTGACAGTCTTAAAAACTTCCCAACTGGGAGAAGATGAGGAGAAACTAAAGACCAGATCATTGTCCTGATTAAGTCCCCTTTGCATCTCTCCATGAGGAAAAAGGAACTTAAAATGTCCTTAATCAGGCAATTGTAATGGCCCCAATGCAGGGAAATCCACAGTTGAGGTAAAGCTGGCATAGCCTACTTTACATCATGTGATGCCTCATCCCATTCTACTGTCGGGGGTGTAAGACAGGCCAGAAAACAAAGATTGGGATAAAACTGACACCTTTCCAAATTTTCTGTGGGGAAAAATGAGAAAAAGAAAATTGGGCATAGTTCAACCTGGTTTTCCCACATCCTAGGTGGCTTGTGTAGAATGTACTTTGTGAATCATGATGATACATTTAGCTAATTTTCCAAATCCATACAGAATCCCTGCAAAGTGGCTATTGGAAATCGATGCAAGTTTATTCCAGATAACAGACAGTGTCAGTTGCTTTGCTGCCACTACCTTTAGAATGCAGTGGCTGGTCATACCTTGTCTGGTTCCCCTGGGTAGCATGAATTCATAAGCTTTTACGGTTTCCATGCATGCAAGTTTTTTAGCTAGATCACCTCTATTTCTCATTGGAGAAGATGAGGTACCGTACATGCCAGTGTTTACTAGATCCTGTCTTTTGTGTCATCTATGAGTAGTTCATATACAGCAGGACATTTCACCATGGTCAGTATCACAAGATCTACTTATATGGATCGATATGATCTACTTATCCCCTATATTGTTCAAATTATTCTCTTAAACAGCAGTCAGAGATCATTTCAGCAGGCTCTTTTCAGTTTAATATCAAATACCTAGCTCTTATATAGTAGAGCTCATCAGTAGAGCGCAAAGCACCTTACAAAGGCGGTGAGAATCATTATCACCATTTTACAGGTGGGGAAGCTTAGGCACAGAGAGGTGACGTGACTTGCCCAAGATCACCTAGCAGGCCAGTGGGTGAGCCAGGAGTAGAATTCAGATCTCCTGAGTCCCAGGCAAATGCTGTGTCTGGTAGGCTATGCTGAGTCACTGATCCTGAGCTCTGTATTTTTTTTTTTGTAGATGGATTGTAAATCTTTCTATTTTTAGGTTAACATGAAAACTATTATATTAACTACTTAATCGGTTGAAAACTCTCTACTTCTATAATCTAAGTGCTTTGGGAGAGAAACCATCTAGGAGTTACTACAATACAAATAATAAAACACAACTTGCCTAAGTTTAAATAGGTTCCTTTGAGCAATTTACTAGTACTAAGCTACTCAAGTGGCACTATAGGCTCAACTTGGAGCACACATGTTCCTCATGGAGTACCCCAGAGCTATTAAGCTTGACACAACTGATTTTGATTCACAGCTGCAAGCACTGCTCACCAAATAGCTAGAATGCCTGCTTCAATTTCCATTAGATGAGGGTGTAAGTCTCACCCACAGATGGAGTTTATATCAATTTAGAGGCATTCAGCTTATTGGAGAGGCCTTTAACAATCATGGTGGCCTAATAGGCAGTTGAGGAACTTTTCTAATACTATTTTCATATCATCTGCTCTTCTCATAGTCAAGGGGAATCATTAAATACTCCTCCACCTTGTATAGTGTTAGCCCTGCCAGCTCACTAATCAGTTTATAGATGAATATATCCCAATCATACAAACTCATACTTAAGATCCAGAGAAAATCATGTTGTATGAACAGAGATAAAATCAATTTTAAGTTAACAAAGTACATCACCTTTTATGTAAATATTTTATTTGTTTTCCCTATGGGCCTGAACCTCCCAGTACCAATCTGGATTTGCACTTTCCCAGAGGTCAAAGGTATTTAGAACTTGGATGTTTGTAGTGAAGTAATTTCTCTCCATTAGGATGACTTCAGGCAAAGACCTTCTTACTTTTGATGTTGAGGATATGTAGCTAACTTTACAGTCTTAATGTGACTGTTTTTAGTGATTAGTCCTAAGACTTAAATGGCAATTTACCTTTTCTTTTAGATAATTGTTTTACAAGGTGAAATTTTTTATTAGATTTCCATTATAGGAAACCCAGGACATTTGCTTCCCTCTATGCCTTGCTTTTTCCCATAAACTGAAAGAAACCACAATTATAATCAAACTGTAGTTTCCTATTAAAAAACATCTGAATCTCCCCAAAGGTATGGAATATTTTGTCAAAGCAAAACAATGGGTAAAGTCAAGAATTTGGTCTCAGCCTACAGCAGTATTTTAATCAAGGTCTAAAAAGACCAAGAAATTATTTTATTTTAGAATTTTGATTTGGAAAATGAAATCTAATACAGAGTAATAATGAAGGCCCAACCCAATCAACCTCAATGAAGTCATCAACCCAATGACTAATGACGCTTATGAATTCTCAGAGCCTGCTTAAAGTTACAAAGAGTTATTTTAATGACCTTATAGAACCTATTGACAATTCAACATTCTTCTTGATGTGAGCATTGCATGCATATTTCAGAAAGAACTTTAGTGGGTACATGTTGGCATTTGAATGGAGCTTAGTCAGATGTGTTTTACAGTAACAAATATAAGCCAGAAGAAAAGGAGTACTTGTGGCACCTTAGAGACTAACAAATTTATTTGAGCACAAGCTTTCGTGAGCTACAGCTCACTTCATTGGATGCATTCAGTGGAAATGCATCCGATGAAGTGAGCTGTAGCTTATGAAAGCTTATGCTCAAATAAATTTGTTTGTCTCTAAGGTGCCACAAGTACTCCTTTTCTTTTTGTGAATACAGACTAACACGGCTGCTACTCTGAAACCTGTCAAATATAAGCCAGAAATTCAACATGGGCAAATATATAGATTTAGTCTTAAATATGATTAGTCTCAAGATCCCAAATGTAGTTTCTAAGGTTGTTTGATAAAATAATATGAGAATTTGCTTTGAAGATTAAGATACTTCCATAATGCAGAAACACTTATTGACATTATAAGTATTTATTTATTTGGCTAGCTGTAGCTGAAACTGGTTTGGGATTTTTGAAATGGTCCTGCTGTTAACAACTTTTTAGTACCAGGGACACAAGTTGGTGTGGGTTTATATGCTTGAGGTACTGCTTTCTGAAGTCTTTACAGTTCTCAGAGAATGCTGTTGAACTATAACACTCAGTTTGGTGCTGTGAAATTACTGCGGCTTTATCAAGTTGATGCATGGAATCTAGTAATATGGTGACAATTCATGTCTAAAAATAGGCACATTTTCCCCCATGAAATACCACAGAAATGTACAATCAGAGCCACTTTGTCTTTTTCTTGAACCTTCCACCACAGTGAGCCATACACCTCTTTAGGTGCCAAATCCTCACACTGGTTTAATTGGCATGGCTCCATTGAAGTCAACAGAGCTATACCAATTTATACCAGCTGAGGATCTGACTCTTGACTTGGCAACTTTAATTTATATTTTAGAATAAAGAAAGAAGGAAAGGGAAATAGAATAATATATAACACGTTTGTTAGGTACTAAACCCTGAAGACAGGATAACTTTAATTGAAAGCAGTGAAACTATGTTCAAGTCAAAGTAAGAATGATGGTTATTGAAGTGTGTTTGCCAATGACAAGATTTGTTGGACCAGATCCTTACCTGGTATAAATCAGCATAGCACCATTGAAGTTAATGGAGCTATCCTGATTACACCAGCTCTAGATTTGGCACATTATGTCCAAATTGTTTAAGTGGGATCTCATGTTCCTACATCCCTTGTAAAAAGCAATCAATTTTTTAATTAAAATACCATATGTGTTTTTATAAAAACGTACTAGCCACAAATCAAGTTTGATTGACTCTGGGCATCCTTGGCTCATAGAATCATAGAAATGTAGGACTGGACAGGGCCTCAATAGGCCATCTAGTCAGGTTCAATGCCATGAGGCATGACTAAGTATTACCTAGACCATTCCTGACAGGTGTTTGTGTAACATATTCTTGAAAACCTTCAATGACAGATATGCCACAATCTCCCTTGGTAACTTATTCCAGTGCTGAACTACACCTACAGTTAGGAAGTTTCTTAAACACTCCTACAATTAGTAAATCTCTCTTGCTGCAATTTAAGCCCATTGCTACCTGCCGTGTCCTCACTGGATAAGGAGAACAATTTGTCACCCTTCTCTTTATAACAACCTTTTATATGCTTGAAGACTGTTATCATATTCCCCCTCTTTTCTTCTCCAGACTAAACAAACCCATTTATTTCAGTCTTTCCTTGCAGATCATGCTTTCTAGACCTTTAAAGTTTTTGTTGCTTTCTTCTGGATTTTCTCCAATTTGTCCACATCTTTCCTGGTGCCCAGAGCTGGACACAATACTCCATTTGAGGCCTTCTTAGTGCTGAGTAGAGTGGAAGAATTATGTCTCATGTCTTACTTACAACACTTCCGCTAATACATCTCAGAAAGAGGTTCGCTTTTTTGCAATAGTATTACATTGTTGACTCTCATTTAGTTTGTGATCCACTATAACCCCCAGATACTTTTCTACATTACTCCTTTCTAGGCAGTCATTTTCCATTTTGTATTTGTGGAATTGGTTATTCTTTCCTAAGTCCATTTGTCCTTACTGAATTTCATCCTATTTATTTCTCCTGTTTGTCAAGATCATTTTGACTTCTAATCTTGTCCTCCAAAGTCCTCCAAGTTTGGTATTGTCCACAAACTTTCTAAGTGAACTCTTTTCACGTTATCCAAATAATTTATGAAGATATTGAATAGAATTGGACCCAGGACAGATTCCTGGAGGACCCCACTCAATTTGTCCTTCCAATTTGACCCTGCTAGCATGGACCCTCTTTCCCTCTACATTTTTAAAAGAATTTTGCAAGCAATCTTTTAATTTCAAACCATAAAATTTCTCTTTTCGTTTTGGTTTTATTCTCTCTCTTGTGTTGTTCACCACTTGGGTGTTTGTGAAAGGATCAATATATGCACTGACCAGGATTTGACAGGGGGTGGATTTGAATCACAAAAGTGAATACATTATTTGACTTAGGTAAAAGTGTTTTCTGTGGGTTTTTTCCCCGTATAAAGAAAGATAAAATCCTATGTAAATAGCAAGTGTTTTTTCTGTAATGAATGTTCCTCTCATTCTGCATTTCTGTATAATATTGGAAATTATGTTTTTATTAGAGGAGACCCTGGAAGGGAGCCAACAAGTTTTTCTTTTAACCTGATATTTTGGGCTCTGATCTTTGTTAAAACTACAATGGCATGTATCTAGTACAGTCAGAGGTCATTTCTATAGCGACTTCCATTTCCTATCATTTCTGGGGAATGTTTGTTTTCAAAACAAAGAATTGGGTTAAAGCTTAAGTATCATATTTCAGAACATATTTCAATCTGAAATTAAGAATGCTAAAACCTTTCCTTTAAAGGTCAGATGTTATTTATTATTATTATAAAATGATCTGTGATTTATGAATTTAACTTCTCGTAAACCTTCTTTGTAACAGAATATGCAGTCAGAAGCTTAACATTACATTGTTTTCCTTTGACAACGTATCCACGAGACCACTGCAGCTGTTCCTTTACTCACAATAGCAGATTAATTAACACAATCATATGCTGTTGGCTCCTACTCAATGAGTAGGTCTGCAGTGGGATAGATAGGTAAATCCTTTAAATGTGTATGAGATAAAGGATATACTATAGTAGTTTCATAACTAGCCAGTTTTGCTTCTGACTAGTCAGCCCTATCAGCAATGGTTCACTGAGTACAGAAGCTGTGAGCTTACATTTCAAAGGCAGCCACACCTATTACTGAGCAATAATGCCTGCATCTTTGCAAGACTCAAATATGTAAAAGCACAGGACCTCTCAGAAATCAGTATAGTCAGCTCTGCCTTGAGCGTTTTGAGTCTTCGGGGTTGTTGGTTGGCTTTTTTTTTTTTTTTAATATTCAGTCATCACTTTCCCTAAATATCTTCCTCTGGCCATTATGCACTATTTTATCCATTTGTGTATCACAAATATTTTAAAACAGTGATCACGGAATCAGTTTTTAAGAACTAAAATAATTTTTCAGGCATTTCTGTGTTTGTTAATAAACATGTGAGCAGCTAAATCTCCTTTTTATAAACAAAAAGAAGCAGCATGTAAGTATTTGTTTGGAAATTTTAGCTGATGTTTTAGTGGATTTTAAAAATCTTTGTTACAGTTTTTTTTTTAACTTTGAAGACAAATGTCCATTTGGGGAACTGGGGAACCAGGGAGCCAATTTAACTGAATTTCCATGAGATGTTCTAACATCCATAAGCCATAATTTACTTTTTGTTGTTGTACTTAGTACAAAAACTGAAAATGTTAAAAGTTTTAGTAGATTAAAACTGGGTCATTTTATAGACAGAGAGGATCAGAACTTGGAGTGATTTTGTAGTCAAAACTCCCATAGCTCCATTTCACTAAAGTCTTGTCTTCTCCATATTTTATTGCAATTGAAGTAATGTGCTTTTATATCTTCTGTGCATTCTATGTAATGCTAGCAATACACATTCTGATTGCAATAAAACATATAAAAGTATAGGATGTGATTGACTTTTATGGGAGTTTTGCTTGCATCCAAACTACAGGATCAGACCCAGAGTCTCAGAGATGGGAAAAAACCAGACTTGTAATTGAGGATCTTTTAGAGCATCATAGATGCTGAAAATTAAATTGTGCACAGATGACACCCAGTTTTACATCTTTCTCAGTTGTGATCAGCCCTGCACCCAAATATCTGCATGAGACAAAATGGCACATGGAGGCTAGTCAGTTCAATCTCCTGATCATGATAGCAAAGAGAGAATATTTTGAAGATTTGTTGGTTGGAGTATTGGCCTTACCTTCTGGAATGTGTACCTGCCCTACAACACTCAGTTACCAAGGCATAAGTAGTCTCAGGGTGTTTTGCTACTAGATGCACAGTTAACAACAGTTGCAATGAATCCTTTCTTCCACTTCAGACATGGAGGACGTTGTCCTTTCTTTTCTACTAAGGATACAGCCATAGCAATGCCTGTATTTACCACAGCCAGATTAAACTGTTGCAGCGCACTGTCCCTGGAGCTGATTGTGAAGCCACATGGAAACCTGAACTTGGGAAACACATGTCATCCACTGGTGCTTTGTGTGCTCTGCCATTTCCTTACTTGGCTGAAGGTTTTCTTTGAGATATAGGTCTTCTTATTTAAACCCTATACCGGCTAGTGCCCAGTGTTAAGGGTTCTGCTAAACCCAAAAGCTTTCCATATTCTCCTTCCCCACAAATTTAGTAAAGCACAAAATCTCTCATACAGTAGTTAGGAGATTGAAAACCTTTCTTGATTTGATCAGTTGTAGCTGTTCTTCCTAATGCTACAGTTCTCTTGGAATTTCTGTTCTGTATCCCTAACTTGAAGGTCTTGCAACTTAATAGCTTTAGATGCATTTTCCCATTCCTGTAATTCAAAACAAGCACCTTCTGGGTCCTTATTCAGTAAGACAGAGGAGATCTAGAAGCTCTATCTTTTTTTCTGGAAAACAAAGAGTTGTTAAAGATTAGGATCACACAGATGCTGTCGGGCCAGAAAAGCATTTGCTCTGGTAGTGAGAAGGAAGTGGACTTCCTGGAAAATAGGTGTACTGTATTCTGAACATAGGGCTGTGAGCCTGGATAAGAAACCATAAGTTGAGGAATAGTTGGGTGTTACATGTTGGTTTGTTTACAAGGCCATGTTGGAATTAAAAATGGCCTTGGTTACATCTTTATTGCATTCACAGTTCCTCTTAAGAGTTTGTTTCCTAACAAGGATTTCTTTGCAACTGTCCATAATATGGAGTGACACAATAGTACAGATTTGTTTGATAGCCTGTAGTTACTCTAATGACTATCTCTTTTGGTCTGTCAGGTCAGTCATACTTTAACAATCTAGTAAAAGACACATGGATTCTCAAATAAGTCAGTTCACTGTAGAGCAAAGTGAAGCATTAATTTCAGGATGCTTTATAGCCTTCTGGGAAGAAGTGTGGCCCAGTACAAAGGACACTGGACTGGGAGTTGCGAGATCTGAGCTTTATTCCCTACTGTGATGTCTCGAGCCAATAAATTTGTGTCTCTGTGCCTCAGTTTCTTAATTTTTATAATGGGGATGATATTAATTACTTTTCTTTGTAAAGTGTTTTGAGACCTATGGATGGAAAATTCTACACAAAAGCTAATTCACATTGTAAAGGACATATTTATTATGCACAGTGTTATACTTCCAAAAAGTTATGCTCCATAGGTGAAGTACATATACAGTGTATCATCAGTTAGCCAAACTTCAATTAGCTGAAAGTCCGTGCTATTCAAAACAAGGTCATGTCCTCTGATATCTTTTCATTACATTGAAAATACCTTCAGTTATCTGAAATCTTGATTATCCAAACCTTTTCAATGTCCTTTATGACATTTGGGTAATGAAGAATGTTCTGTATTTACTCTTGATACTGGTATCCTAAAACACATTCACACACACTCTTCCATTAAAGTAACTGGGATTTTTGTCCATGTAAGAATTGGAGGATTAGACCTAGAGTACTGATATCAGATTGTGCCCTTGTTTTCCACACAGAAATCCCCATTAATTTCAGTGGGGAATTTTGCTTAAAAATGATAGCTTGATGTGGTCCAAAGTCAGACAACCTCTTCAGTTTACTCCCAGTGCCAGATAAAACTGCTAGAGATACAGGGCATGACACAACGTAAGACCAGATTTCTGTGGAAATGTAGGATAAGGGTGCTTTTTTTGTTGTGTTTTTTAAGATGACTGTGAATAGTTGAGTCATCAGTGGTGCCCTGAAATGGCAAATAGTTAGATTCCCACAATGATGATGATTAGTTTCTGTCAGTGACCTTTAAAATACATTGACATTTTATCACGAACAGCATAAGTTACAGAATAAGCTTCTATTAGTTTAAGGGTCTTTCCATCACCACAGTAAACCAGCCTTCTATAGAGCACTTATTAAATTGCTTTTAAAGATGCATTGAGTTTAGCAATACTACGTTTATCATGACTTGTATCTTGAAGAGAAAAAAGTATTTAAATCCATTTAATTTATTATTAATATTTTGTACTAATAAAGCTTGCAAAGCTGGTCCTCAAAACAAAATAACTATAAAATACAGGACGGGACTGCTGTATTGTTGGGGGCTTAATCTCCCCACGTTCAGTGCAGGGGTCTCTTGTTGAAAAAAAATCTTATACAAAGATCAAATGTACAAGGGAACATTGACTGATCATAAGCAAGGCATTCCTTGGATTGTTTGTATGATACATTATTATCTGAAAGTGATGTAGTTGTTTCTCAGAAACCTGAGGAGTCTCTGGCACACCCATGTTGCCATCACTCCTTCAAAGTTCTGCATTTAAACATTCCACTGTTTTTAACCAAGGTGGGTTCCAATGGGGATCCCTTCAAAGCTTATCAAGCATCTAAGCTGTCCAAAGCCAGCTGTTGGATTCTCAGAGCTCAAGCAAGAGTGGGGCAGAAAGCTTTTGGGGGAAGGAAGTTGAGTAATGAATTGTCCATGAAAAGCACTATCTGTTCCCCACTATTGGATGTAAAGAAATGATGGAATGTTTGCTCCCTGCCTGTTCTGATGCTAAGCAGGGAGATGGGATAGCCCTTGAGTTCCTGAGTCAGAACAAGACTGAATGAGGGTTTGCAGGGGTGGGATAAAAATATAGAGTCCCAGAAGGCTGTTGTGAAGCCAGCCAGAAGGGTTGCTGCAGAGCGATGCTTTGTGATCCTCTTGAAGTTGTGTGGAAGAACTTGCATCATCACCAGCCCTAGAAAGACAGTCCCTACTTGGGAATGGAACGTGAGATTTTCATGTATCATTACAGATCATAAGCAGGGCCACAGAGTCCACGACCATTTTTATGTCAACAACATATTTTATGGTAATAATAGCACATAATCATATCTGTCCCATAGTTTTGCTAGTTAATTTACTAGCAGATTAAGTCTTTGAAACATGCATTAATATAAAGAATAAATCATAACAATAATGTGTGGTACTAGAGCAATAGGGGCTTATTTTCAAACAATGTAATGCTACCTAGGACCTGAGACAGGTGACTGGTGACATAGCCGCCAGGAAATATTAAGGTTTGTGCCTCACAGAAAATAAAATCCAGGAAAATTAACTGCTATTTAAGCTTTTTAAAGTTCAATAAGAAAAACAGTCTGTTAATGAGAGAGCCTTAAATTTGGTGCAAATGGATGGAATAGTTCTTTTCAGTTAGATGTGTGGGCATTTTTGTGTTAGTATTTCCATTTTCCTGTATGGACAGGAAACTATATTGAATATATTCCACTAAAAAGAGAGAGTGATTGAATCTTACAGTAAGTTTGCTGTACTTGACAACATTATGGAGAGGAACAGATAAAGGATGTGATATATGGTATGATATGCTGGATTCCATGACTACACGCTGTATGTATGGTAGACAAGTTTTGTTCTAGATTTGCTAGCTGCTTTTGACAGATGTGTGTCTGTGGCTTAATTTATAAATGAGGGTTAATAAAGAGCTCAGAGAGGGAGTCTATCTCAAGGGTTAGATTTGAAGTTGTGGTCTACTAAAGAAAATGTACAGTCTTGCAAAAAAAATAGCTGTGGATATATTTGATGATATTAATAGTTTGGGATTGTTTTTCTTACAGATATTGAGCGAAAATAAAAATAAATAGTCTACCCTCTAAAGCTAACAATGACCAGGTTTTTTTTTTAACTTAGTACTATAGATCTCATCATAAGCTGCAGCATCTTTTACTTCGCCACACGGGTGGCACACATATCTGGTTGATCTATGGTGAGGTCATGCAAGAGCAGGATGCCATTTCCATGATATCAACCCCCATTGCCTTTACCCCACACAATGCTTTCTATGGGTGCAGCATAGGAAATAATACCCATGCATGGAGTGAGTAGACCATGTGCGAGATAGGCCAGTGCTAGATGGCAGTTCTACCCATTCATGTCACTCCATAGGAAAGAAACAAATGAGATAATGCTGATTCAGTCAGAATAATCACATTTTCTTTATGCTTCTGAAACACATCCTTTCTTGAGGGGACGAATAGTGGGGGGAGGGCAGCAGGCCAGGTGTGACTTATGAGGGGTAGCCCATAACAGCATAACTCTGAGAGAGAGCCATGCCACCAAGAGTTAGCTGGGACTGAGAAGCATGCATTGTGGAGAAACAAGGCGTAAGAATGGATGACCTGGGAATCAGGCATACCCCAGGGGTTAGAACCCTCCTTGTTCCCTGGGTCAATCCCTGTCCCTACATAATGAAATTAAAAATTGATGGGTTTCCATGGTCCTGGAGGACAAAAAAAGTCCTGCATCCAAGAGGGTCTCGCCCAAAGTGATGGAGGAACACAGTTATTGATAGGAGGTATGAATTATATAGAAGATATTATAAGAAGTACAGTTTGGTTGAAATGGTTAAATATTCAGTTCCTTTCTTCTTCATTACTTGTGGATTTTCATTTCATTATAGCAATGGTTGGCAACAGCTCAGGACTTGATTTGTCAAGACAAGTATGCTCAGCAAATGAATGATTACGTTCTATATGAAAGCATTATCACTAAATCTGAAATGAAACTATTTCTTGCAGTAATTATAGGTAGAAGTTTATAAAACAAAGATATCCAGTGGCAGAGTATGCCCTTATAGTCTAGCTTTTAGCGTACCGTAGTTTTTTTTTAAATAGAAATTTTGCCCACATATACACTAATAAAAATAAATCTGTTTCCGATTACTAACTATGCAGCACAGGTGCTTGTTTGTTATGAGAGAGGCATGTTCATTAATTTTCAGCTATGAAAAGTGCACTGTGCCATAAATATACAATTCAAAATGTACTGCTGATAAATGAATACACAGATTGTTAATGTGCCAGAGTAGGGTATTGGGCATAAA